>NW_025207649.1:0-9436 GCF_004010195.1 Chiloscyllium plagiosum | reverse complement strand
CTCCACTAAATTTTGAATAACAGGAGTCAGTCAGAAGATTTTAATAGAGTCACAGAGTCACAGAGATGTACAGAATGTCAACAGACGCTTTGGTCCAACCCGTCCTTGCCGACCAGATATCCCAACACAATCTAGTCCTATCTCCTAGCACCCAGCCCATATCGCTCCAAACCCTTCCTATTCATACACTGATCCAAATGCCTCTTAAACGTTGCAATTGTACCAGCCTCCACCACTTCGTCCGGCAGTTCATTCCGTACACGTACTACACTGTGTGAAAATGTTGCCCCTTAGGTCTCTTTCCCCTCTCGACCCCAGCGAAAATACTTTGTATATTTATTCTATTCATGCCGCTCATAATTTTGCAAACCTCTATAAGGTCACCCCTCAGCCTCCGATGCAAGTTCGATGCCTGCCCCTTTACAATAATACTCGAGGGCTTCCTCGTGTTACTGAAAACACGATCAACTGAGAGGGACAAACACAGGCGTTCAGTGGATAGGCACAGACTAATTTTCAAAGCCGTGAGTCAAAACTTCTGAATCCCTTCTGTCCAACATGGATCATTAAGCTGTCAACCTTTTTTCTTTCTTCCGTATGTGGGAGTAGTGCAAGAGCACTGCAGGATTGCATATATAACATGACACATGAGACACACGGGGAAGTGAACAACAGCCCCCATACACCATTTCACTGTTTCTGAGTTTCACAATATCAGCACTCGATACATTAGGGAGCCAAAACTCAAAGCCAGAGAAAGATACGAGGGACAGAAAAATTCACATTAACGATAGAAACAGTTAATTAAGGTAGAAATAGGCCATATTGGTGAAATATGGGGAAATAGACAGGGCAGTGAGACTAACTGGGGAGCTCTGCAGACTATGCCAATGTATTGCTTAGTAAAATGAACTATCTGCCCCGCAATGGAGAGCTGTGCAGACCGCGCCAGTGTACTGCTCAGTAAGCTGGACTGTCTGCCCAGCATGGGGAGCTGCGTAGACTATGCCAGTGTATTGGTCAGTAAGCTGGACTGTCTGCCCAGCATGGGGAGCTGTGTAGACTATTCCTGTGTATCAGCCTCAGTATTGGCCGGGGATGGGATGTAGTCAGAGGAACGAAATGCAATCTGTAACCAGAACAGAACACAGTGACCTCAATGCCTTCAATATTTAAACAGCAAGGGCCGTGATAAAATAAATCATGTTTCACAGTTGAAACTGGACAGGTCAACATAGAGACCCATAAGTAACACTGCCAGAAGCAAGGAGGGAGAGAGTGAATTAGGAAGTTCCTTGCTGCAGTTAGTCGTGGTTTGTAAAGTGAACATCTCGATTTAGAGTCTCAGCAGGAACAATAACAGCGACAATGATAGTAGAGTCAATGAAAGGACAGTATTACAGTCAATCATGATTTATAAAATTAAAGACTGAACATTGAGACTTACCAGGAACACCAACAAAAGCCAGGATTGGATAATAAAAATATTGAATAATGTAAAGTGCATATTCGATCTGCCGCAATAATGGGATTCGATCATAATATGTAGAAAAAAACCAAACATCCCAATATAAACTCCTGTCCATTCTTGAGACATTCCAGTCTAATGTCCTCAGATTCTGATTCATTGTTGGAACGTTCCAGACACTTGTGCTCAGATTCTGATCTCTCCTCACTGCACCTCTTGAGCTGCCGATCCCTGTTAATGCTGTCGGTGGTGCTTCCACTCGTACTGAGGAATATCACATTCAACGGAACCCATTTATCATTAAAAAATGGACCCCCTCCACTGGGATAATTACAATCCATGGAGACTGGCATTAATCACAGTCACTAAACAAACAGGCTCAGTTAACCCCTGCCTTATGTAACTTTTACTATCCCAATAAAAGGGAATATTTACTCAGTCTGGGTGGAATAGATGGGCGTTGGTTAGGGATGGACCATAAATCTTTCAATCTTCTTCTTCTTTCTTCCGTGTATGTAGGAGTAGTGAAAGAACACTGCAGGACTGTTTATATTACATACTGTTTGTAAAGGAAGATAGAGACACATAAACAGACCAGCTGCATAAGGTGACCAGTGGAGACACTTGCATAGACAATAAACCAGTGTACACTATTTTTTGCCCATTGGCGTTGTGCAGTGCTGCTCCTTGTGACATCATTCAGAGCATTGAGACTGCTGCTCAGGGACAGGAGAAGGTAATTCTGTCCCTATATGTCTGTCAGAGAGGGAAAGGAGGAGACCATCAGCCTCTCGACCCTGTTACAGATGGACAGTGGGAGGCCAGAAAGCCCCTCAGGTCTGTTGCAGAGGGAAAGTAGGAGACAATTAATCCTCTTGCGTCTGTTGCAAATGGACAGAAGGAGCCATTCAGCCTCTTGGGTCTGTTGCAGAGGGTGAGGAGGAGGCCATTCAGCCTATTGAGTCTGTTCCAGTGAGACAGAAGGAGGCCATTCTGCTTTGTGAGCCTGTTATTCAGTAACTACCACTTTTAAAATACTTACGGAGAAGAACCGTCCTGACATAAATGGTAAAGTTCTAAATTGAATCAGGCCAACTTTGAACGTTTTATATGAGCAATTTCAAAAGCTGCTTGGGAGGAGCTCGTGGCAGGAAAGTGGGAGGCCTTCACAAATGAGATTACAGAGTCTCGATAGAGTATATTCCGGTTCATGAGCAATACAAGGCTGGTCGGGAATTCTGGATGGCGAGCGGAATTAAGGTTCTGTTCAAGAAAAAGACGGAAGCATATGATAGGTACAGACAGTAGGGATCGAGTGAATCAATCGAGGAATACCAGGGTTGTAGGCTAATACTCAAGAGAGAAATCAGGATGGTAAACTGGGGGCATAAGATATCTTTCGAAAATAAGGTAAGGGACAATCCAAAGAATTGCTACCAATACATTGAGGTCAAAAGAGTATCTAGGGAGAGGACAGGGCACTTTAAACATCAGCATAGTGACCTATGTGTGAAACTACAGGAGATTGGTGAAATGCTACATCAATATTTTGCATCAGTACTTACTGTGGAGTAGGATATGGAAGGTAGAGAACTTGGGGAAATGAATAGTGATATCTTGAAAAGTGTCCATATCACAGAAGAAGAGGAGCTTGCCATATTAAAATACATTAACATGCCTAACCACCTCTGACCTTTTTTGTGACTCTTGGATAGGCAATTGGAAGTAAGTACAATGAAGGGCACATAGGTTAGTCTGATCTTAGAGGAGGAGAAACTGCCGGCACAACATCAACAGCTCAAGGGCCTCTAATGTGCTGCACTGTTCTGTGTTCTATGACCTGATCAGGTGTACCCCAGAATCTGTTGGGAAGCTAGGGAAGCCATTGTTTGACATCTAGCTGAGATTTTTTTATAATGGACAGCCACAGGTGAGGTTGTGCCATTGTTTAAGAACAATTGGTAAGGAAAAGTGAGGAAACTATAGACCGGTGGGCCTTATGTCATTAGTGGGTAAGTTGTTGGAGGGGATTCTGAGGGACAGGATTTACTTGTGTTTGGAAAGGTAAATTCCAATTAGCGATTGTCAACATGACTTAGCGTGTGAGAAATCTTGTCTCAATAATTTGATTTAGTTTATTGAAGAAGTGACGAATAAGATTGATGAAGGCACAAAAATAGAACTGTGGATTAGAATACGGACTTTAATAAGGCATTCAAAAAGGTTCCACGTAGTAAACTGTTAAGCATGGTTTGATCCCATGGAATACATGGAGAGTTGTAGATACTTCGCTCGAAGGTAAGAGATGAAGGTAATGCTGGTGCAGCATACTTTATTTGGACTGGGGGCCTGTGACCAACAGTGTACCACAAGGATCTAATGGATTTTGTCATTTCTGTAAATGATTTGGATGTGAATATAAGTAGGAATGGTTTGTGAGTTTACAAATAACACCAAAATTGGTGAGGTGGTGGACAGTAAAGATGGTTAACTCAGAGTAAGACGGGACCCTGATAAGATGAACCAAAGGGCCGAGGAGTGGCTGATGGAGTTCATGTCAGACAAACGGATGGTGTAACATTTTCCTGAGCCAAATTGGGTCAGCACTTGTAGGCAGGATCCTGGGAAGTGTTTTCAAACACAGACACCTAAATAGAAACTATAGAAACCCTGCAGTGTGGAAACAGGCCATTTGGCCCATCTAGTCCACACTAACCCTCCAGATAACATGCTGACCAACACACCCATACGTTACCCCAGTAACTCTACATTTCCCTTAGACAATCCACTTAACCTGCATATCCCTGAAAACCAAGTATCCGAAGGAAACCCACACAAACACGGCAAGAAATTGCAAACACCGCACAGAGTGTTACCAAAGGATGGAATCGAACCCAGGTCATTGGTGTCCTAACGCAGTATTGAGAGCCGCTTTGCCACCTAATGACCATCAGAGAGAGTGACTGATTTCTCCCTCTTTCTCTGGATCTGTCAAATCAGATGATGTCAAATTCCAGCGTGGTGCCTCTGACAAGCCCTCCTTTATCTTTACCCCAGGATTCACATTCCAATGGACAGGGCCTTAAGCTGTGACTGACACGTTGCCTGCACATCTGCCCTCACCCCTTCCCCTCCTTTCCAGATCGAGTGTTCCATTAATACTGCAGCATGCAAGATAATTGCTGATCTAAAATAAAACAAAGAGCTGTATACTCTGGAGATCGGTAAACAGTACTGTTGTGATGACGACTCCCCAGATTTGAAAGATTGAGTCTGCTCTCATCTGACAAAGGATTGCGAGAAAGTGACAACTGCAACTGCAGTGAATTCTAAAGTGAATTTCTGATGAAGGGTTTCTGACTGAAACATAGTCTTTCCTGGTCCTCGGATTCTGTCTGACCTGCTGTGCTCTTCAGGGGCTATACTTTTCTACTTTCTTCCTTCAACTGCAACCAGACCCGTTGAGTTTTTCATGCAAATTCTTGGGTATCTCATTTCCTGTTTATAACATAAACAAGGATTTCCCTGCAGTATTGACTTCCATGCACATCTTCCACCAGTGTTTGCCTCTCCTTCTTGGTTCTAAGCTGCAGTCAAACTTTCTGTATAAACTGAGCACCATGGTGAGATGAATGGTAGATTCAGCGAGATTTTTCTTGAGGCCTTTATTGATGTTACAAAATCTCTCTGCATTTTGTTCGAAATACACATGGATCAGAAAGGCTGAGAAGGGTGTGGGCCAAGTCCAGGGATATGAAGTGTATGTGGACCGAATGTCATGGAAAGATACGTTCACAGGTTTCAGAATTCTGAATGTAGACATATCGATAGCATCTGGCAACATAAGCCAACATTACCAGGAATGCTGGGTGTATGGGATATTGGTGTGAGTTCAGATGATGGAGAGTTTTGCATGAGGATTTGTTCTGCAACTTTGTACCTGGGAGTGGGGTCTGCAGAGTCTTTGACTCTGGGCTGAATCTAACACTAATTTCTCTCAGTGTCATTTTCATTCAATAACAGAAGTTATGTCTGTATGAGACTGAGCTAGTTTCCTGGTGTTATTTGATCGAACTCACCTCATTAACTACTCACCACACCGCATGGTGTCCCTGTCATTCAATGCCAGACTGATTCTCCCACTCATCTTGGTTGGAGGTACTCACCATCGCCGGAAATCCCTGGATATTATGTAATCCCTGGCACTGATGCCAAAAATAAAGGCCAGTGGGCAAATAATTGAGCTTTCTCAGTTCGGAGCTGCCCTGCCCAGTTTAGGCCGAGCATGGCAGATAAGACAATACATAATAGGCAATAGACAATAGGCGCAGGAGTAGGCCATTTGGCCCTTCGAGCCAGCACCAACATTCATTATGATTATGGCTGATTATTCACAATCAGCATCCTGTTCCTGCCTAATCCCTGTAACCCTTGATTCCACCATCTTTAAGAGCTCTATCCATCCATAAGGGGTAATTACACTACGGGTTTGTCGACAGGGGCAATGATGTCCTGGTGGACGGGGTAGTAGAGAGGGGGACGATTCTCTTCTCAAAGGGAGCCACACCACCAGACCCACCCAAGCTCAACCACTCAGCTCAGTGCAGTATCTGTGGTCTGAGGAAATGTCCAGCAATACAGGACAAGCATCAATAATCTTCCCCACTCTGTCAGGATAAGGGACACTGTATTCTCTCTGGTCCCTCACACTCACGGTATATCTGTTATAGCACCTACCTCAGAACAAGGCTCATGCTCCAACATTCTCACTGCTGCAGTCAGCACATTCCCCTCCTCTCTCTCTCTCTCTCTAAACTTTGTGATACCCCCACAAATTTATAGAATGCTCTGGAGAGTGCTGATTATGGAATATTCCAGATAACATTCCAAACAATTCCCAGTTTCAGGAGAATAACAGTGCACCAGTGTGGAAAACATGAGGGGAAGGAACAGCGTGTTTTTTTAAAATTAAAATTACATGCACTCGAAATTGAAATCCATCATGAGGCCATTCCGTACTTCAAACGTGCTCTACCATTTAATAAGATCGGGAGTGATCTAACTGTCTCCTGAGCTCAATGTTACAGCAACTTTCAGTCATTCAGCCCCCGACTTCCTGTCACTGACCAGATGACACTCAGGCATTTTTATCCTGGGTTTCCTCAAGCATGTGTTCCTTAGGCATTTCCCATGGGGACGGACTCTCCTACCAATATGGGCGTCACGGTGGTTAGCACTGCTGCCTCACACCGCCAGAGACCTGGGTTCAATTCCCACCTCAGGTGACTGACTCTGTGGTGTTTGCATGTTCTCCCCGTGTCTGCGTGGGTTTCCTCCGGGTGCTCCGGTTTCCTCCCACAGTCAAAAGATGTGCGGGTCAGGTGAATTGGCCATGCTAAATTGCCCATAGTGTTAGGTAAGGGGTAAATGTATGGGTGGGTTGCTGGTCGGTGTGGACTTGTTGGGCCAAAGGGCCTCTTTCCACACTGTAAGTAATCTAATATGTCCCATCAGCTTTCTATTTTCAGGCAATAATAAGCATGCTTCACACAGACCAATCAGAAATATACTGTTATTTAATAGTTGTCGATATCTAAACACAATTATTATTCTGGTTATTTTGTTTGTGTCACCTTATTGCATTCAGCTCAGGATAGCATCTAAACGCTTGTTTCCACAATTTCCAGCAGAGAACATTTTTATCCTCAGCTGGTACCTTGACCGTTACCTGAATTGTACCTTTCTCCTTGTTATGAAAGTTTCTCTTGCCCTTTGTCTGTGATTGTTTCTGTCTGAAACAGTTACACAGGATCCCACTCAGTTGGCTGGACGGCTGGTTTGTGATGCAGAGGGAGGTCAATAGCGCAGGTTCAATTCCCCATACTAACAGAGGTCACCATGATGACCTCTCAGCCTCCAGGGCTCAACTCCACTTTCCTGCTAATTCCTCATATCCCTCAACTCGCTGTTATGTCAAAAACCAATCCAGCCCATCTGTAAAAACATTCAGTGACCCAGCCTCCACAACTCACTGGTGATTGAAATTCAGACTTCATGACCTTCTGAAAGAAGACATTTCTTTGTATCTCAGTTTGAAGTCGATATTCCTTATCCTGTCTCTGAGTCTGAGACTCTGCCCAGGTGTGGAAACACATTCTCAGCATCTACCTTGTCAAGCCCCCTCTGTATCCTTTACGTTTCAGTAATATCACGCTCATTAATTTCAAGCACAAAGAATAATCGCCTCACCATTTTAGATATATTCAATAATTCAACCCTTTCATCCCAGGAACCTGCGTATTGTATCATTCTAATTACTTGCTGCATCACCATGCTGACTTTATGTTTCATACACAGGAACACTCCAATTTCTTGTTTTGAACAGCTTGAAAGAGGTGTGTCCAAGCCGCTCAAATGCCTTGTCCATCATGGAGCGCCATACACCGGGGAGTGAACAATAACCCAAGATGTAGAAAATCATTGGTTCTGAAATGACATAAGACTGGCATCATTGACGCTACAGAGTTCTTAATGAAGACCATGGAGAGAAACAAAGGGAAACACATTCAATTTAAACACCGAAAGTGGCACGACTGGAAGGGAAAAGATCCATATGAATGTTAGAATTAGAATCGCTAGTGTGGAAACAGGGTCTTCGGCCCAACAAGTCCACAACAATTCTCTGAAGACTAAACCAACCAGACCCATTCCCATATCCTACACTTACCTCTGACTAATGGACCCAACCTACGCATCCCTGAACACTATGAACAATTTAATAAGGCCAATGCACCTAAACTGCATGTCTTTGAACTGTGGGTGGAAACTGAAGCACCTGGAAGAAACCCACGCAGAGACAGGGAGAACGTGCAAACTCCACGCACTTAGTCGCCGAAGGATGGAATCGATCTTGGGTCCGTAGTTTTGTGAGGCAGCCGCGCTAACCACAGACGTACGGTGCTGCCTGGCGGAATATTCTTTGGGGTTCTGAGAATCATGACAGTTAAGAGGTGTGACATCATGGACAAACGCTCAGAAGAATGAGAGTACAAAAATGGAAGTGTTACCACTTCCGAAACAAGAATAGGTCATGGTGAAGGGGTCTCGGTGAATGGGTCTCGGTGTGAACTTGGGGATAGACGACTGAATTGCAATGCAGAAATTGCAGCTCAAAACTGGGAATTCATATGGTACTGTCGATCACAACTGGAGAGAAGGAGAATTGTATTGAATCATAATCTGTAACTTTATGCCCAGGATAATCCCTCAGTCTACCATTCCCATAAAGCTGATCGATGTTTCAGAGACGAATTGGGAATGTACTAGGGTCAGAACCATGTATACCTAAAACTGATGACAATCCATTTAAAGCTACCGCACGTGACCACTATACTTACATTCCAAACAGCAGGACTAATATCTGATAGAGAGGGCGAAATGATTACAAAGCAAACAGATCAAATAGACGTTCTACAGTTCTGGCACATCCAGTCAGAAATGGAGTTGAACTATGAAACAACTGACGATTAGAGAGGACTCCACAAATATTATTTAAAAACAACATTGTTCAATGGGATTAGGGCGTCACTGTTCAGGTCATCACTTATTGCCTAGAGGGTAGTTAAGAGTCAACCACATTGCTGTGGGTCTGGAGTTATATGCGCCCAGAGCAGGTATGGATGACAGTTTCCATTCCTTAAGGCCATCAGTGAACCAGATGTGTTTGTCCTACAATCAGCAATTGATTCATGATCTCATCATTAGACTCTTAATCCCAAACATTTGTTGGATTTGAATTCCATCATCTACTGTAACAGGATTCGAACTCAGGTCACCAGACCATTAGTAGGGTTGTTAGACTAACATCTCAGCAGCTATTGCTGAGGCTATTACTCTACCATTCCTCGAAAGAATGAAACCTTCATGTACATCAGTGTAAAAGACAAAGATGCCGTGTCTGCACCATCC
>NW_025207648.1:11192-13232 GCF_004010195.1 Chiloscyllium plagiosum | reverse complement strand
ATGACTCTATATCCCCAACCAGCAATGATGTTTGAATAAAGTAGTAGCAACAGAAGTAATTTATTTTCGCTTTTTTTCAGATTCGATTGGTTCCACTTCAGTTTCAGACTAATGCATTTGATTGGTGATTATGTACTGCCATTTCTATATCAATGTTCCTCCCTCACTGAGAAATGAAGGATCAGATCAACAATATGTTTAAAGACATTTTTTTTTCAAACCGATTGTATGAGCCCTGAATCACAAAGTCAAAATTAATTCCCAGGATTAATTTGTTTTATGCTTTTGTACATGATCTGTATCGTTGCCTTATGGTTAATTTGAAGCATGATTTAACTAATCATTAAGTAAAGAATGGAAAAAGAAAGGCAATAGTGAATGGAAAGATATCTGACTGGCCAGTTGGAGGAATTATGTATGCGAGTGTGGGATTGAAGCATTTATATTGGATGGAACACCCATTCCTATTTGAAGGAAGCAATGGGAATTTTAAGCAGATAATCCTCAGCATACACCCCTGATTATGAACCTTCCCTTAAACTGAAGGTGATGGGTACAGTATCGTTGTCCAACTTCATTGTCGACATCATGGCAGTGAGAGTCCTGAGCCATGTGAACAAGATACCGTCTCAAGAATCAGATTAATGTTTATGAGGATAGCACCAGACCGCAAGGAGAAACCGGCCCAACTTGTTTGATACGTCCAAAGTATGAAACATGTGTGAAGGCCACGAACATCTGGGAGTGACACGAATAAGATTGGATTGTGACTGGAATAAGTGGCCAGCTGTCTGGCGAAAGAGGAATATGGCCCGCAAATGAAAATGATCATGAAGATGATTCATCTTTGTTTACCACTATTGTTTTTTCCACGCATTCCTTCTGGCATCGCCTCCGTGATCTAGTCAAACAATATTAACTGGATCAGCAATTTCTAATCGCAGATGAGGTGATTGGTAGTCGTTTGCTGGGATGGTCAGAATGAGACCAAATTACGATTCAAGTTACAGGTTAAACAGAATAAGTCAAGCAACCTCAGATACATGTACGCTGTGGGTCAGCCCCAACGAGGTTGATTGTGACCAGCAGATCCACTGGGGGCGGAACCTACCTCAGACGCCCGCCCAGCGACCACTGTTCAGAAACCCTTTCTCGACGGCACTCTAGAAGTGGGGACAGGCAGTGGAATTTAACTGTGGAAATATGGCCAATGGGAAGTATTGTGTCCTTATTGTTATCTTGGATTAACACAAGGCTCGACAGGCTTGCACTCCAGCCGCCAGAAAATCTCCTAATACACACGGACGCTCGATGTTATTTTGTGTGGCCCACGATTTTGGAACCTTCTGGGAGCATAGCGGATTTAGCCTGCACCAGATAACTAAATGATGTTGCTGTTTAACGAACCAGTCTGGCAGTTGTCAAAATGTTCGAGTCACGTGAATGCAACTGATACCGTCTCGAAAGGAATGAGATCGTTTTTGCAGACAAGCAGGCAACCGAACACCCCAAACGTCTGAACCGATTGGTTTCGCCGCAAAACCTGGTTAGAGACATTTTACGGATGGGAATGACAGACCTGGGTACCATTCATAAATATCAGGGAAGACCCTGCTGAAGAGCCACAGTTTATGGCCTCCAATGCGATAATTTATCGATACCCAAAACAAAATGTGGGTGATCCCTGGTGGATATGTTTGTATTCCTTCTTTGTTGCACTATTTTAGTTGATTATTTATAATCATAGAGTCTGAGAGATATAATGCATGGAAACAGACCAAACGGTCCAAATCTTCCATGCCGACCAAATATCCCAATTTAATCTTGCCCCTTTGCCAGCACCTGGCTCATATCATTCCAAACCCTTCATTTTCACGAACAATACAAGACGCCATTTAAATGATGCCATTGTCTGAGCCTCCACCATTTCCTCTGGCAGCTCATTCCATACACTCACCACTCTCTGACTGAAAAGGTTGTCCCTTAGGTCCCGTTTATATCTTTTCCATCTCAAACTAAATCTGTGCACTCTAGTTCTGT
>NW_025207648.1:6231-10543 GCF_004010195.1 Chiloscyllium plagiosum | reverse complement strand
TGAACTGAACAATATTTGATATGTATTCAAAAAAGATGAATTCTGTAAAAGGGTTGCGCTGCTTTTATTGAACGACTTCCTTGACTCATTGGCATTTTACTTGTTGACACCTTGCTTTTATAGAATTGCCTCGTATACGTTGTTATGAACATTGTCTAATAATAGCAAATATATTTAGCAGATGAATAAAAAATAATGACTGATACTGCTGTCACTATAAGGGTGGATAAGTGGGAAATGCTTGCATCAGTTAACCAACACTCTTCAATGTTTACAGTCACAGGTACTTTAATCCTAAAAACTAGGAAAGGGTGCAAGTGAAAGGCCCGTTTATAGTCCACATGGTGACCCATTCAGCAGTCAAGTTCGAAGGAGAACATGAATGGACGCATGTGATGTAATTCAAAAGAGTGCTCCCCCAGAGGGATACTGGAAGCCACTGTCTAAGACATCTGTTCAGTCACTGTCCGCGAATGCCTCAGCCTAACCCTTCTGGCTTTCATTACACTGCGTCTCATCTTCCTATCGGCGCAATGGATCGCCTGATTACCTCTTGTAAACAAGAGTAACAGACTGATGCTTTTCTCTTTGCAAGGGTCAACCACTCTAGCTGCTGGGGATGTGCCAAATACCCATCCGTACCGAACTCTCACCAATCTGAGCCCTGATGGAATTTAAGTGGCATGCAAATTTCATTTCCCCTGCCTTTGGAACTGTTCAATTCGAAATCGACTTAACACTGCAGACAATCCTGTGCTTGTTTCAGTTCACTGTTGTGGCCCTCCTGTCCAGCCTAGATTTCCACTTCCTGGTCAAATCCATTATGCTTATTCCAAGTCGCGGAGCCTTCTACCCACGGAGCATTTGTTGATCATCAGTAATTGACCTTTACTCTGGACATTCCCCAGGGACATATACAGCCAATCACATTCTACTGGGTCTGAACTTACTTTTAATCTTGAACAGGTAATAATCTTAGCTGTCTTTTGCAAACGACCTCACGAGAACAGGTAAGTTGTTATACAAGACCCTGCTTCTTTTCCAGTTGTTATTCGCGAAGTCCTGGTTTTCTATCATTTGAATTTAATTTCTGCCGTCATCTGTGGTTGAAGTTGAAACAGTGACTTCAGTGTAATAACGTGGGCCTCTGAATTGTCGGCTCAATGACGTTACTACTCTCAATGGTGTTCTTGTCGTGAAGTTACTTCAGAGAGAAGAACTAGTTCTTGATAGAATTACTTGTAATCCGAAGACTGGCCAGAAGAGAGCTGGAACCGTTCAGTGCGAATTTTATCAGGGCGTACTTGATGGTTTATTCAGCAGAGGCGACGACTTGGGATATTATAGAGTTGCTAGTGGACAACACTGTTGGTGAAGAGAACACAGAGACATAAATCAGTTCAGAGCAAAGTGGAACTTTGAGGTTGTAAAAAGTCTTGTTCTCAGATGTTTGTGAGGGTGGGAGTCTGAAATTCGGTAATAATGAATGGAGTTCGTAAAAAAAAAACTTAAGACAAGAGATTTTGTCTTTTCCAAATATAAATCATGGAATAGAATTGAAGTTTAACCAGGTATATGGAATTAATAAATGTCTAGATCTCGAGAGACTTACCAGGAACACCAACAACAGTGAGGATGGGATATTAACCTGCCTGAATTAAGAGCAGTAGACCGTATTTCCGTTATGGTAATGCTTGACAAGAAAGATCGGAATTCCCAAGAGTAAGCTCCTGTTGTCCATTATTGAAACCTTCCAGTCCATTGCTCTCAGACTCAGATCTCCCCTCCCCTTGTCTCCCATAGACAATACTCCTGCTGCAACAATGAGATAACACATTGAATGAAGCCCGTTACTAATAGGGAATAGATAGCCTCCGTGGTCTATTTAGAATCCATGGAGACTGAATTCAATCACAGTCGCTGAAAAATAATTTCCAGTTAAATCCTTTCAGGACAGCATGTTCAGGTCATTTTAGTAACTGGACTGGATTGGATGTTGACATCGATGGCTATTGCTCTCATCTCCAGTTTTGAATTGCCCTAGCGAAGTCGTGGCGAGACAGAATGATGGATGTCTTCTTTTTGCAGGTTATATGGTTATGCTGTCTTGTCTGTTTACAATGTTGTAACCACCTGACTCCCAACACCCCAAAAACACACAATCGAATGTGTTTTAGTCCACTGAACTCTTCTCCACTGGAAAAAAAAACATAATTTTTTAACACAAGATAAGTTTGCCCTGACCGTACACAGAATGTATGCATTTGTCAAGACTTTCCTCTCAATGCTCGAATAAGGCAATATTGTAAGTTCAACACTCAATGCGCATCCATTTTGTTCTATGAACTGACAATAATTATATTGCAGTTTATATGTTTTGAAGCAGCCATATGTCCATGCTTTGACTTCAGACCAAAGCCAAGCATGGAATTATAATGAACGTCTTCATTAAAACCCTGGATTAATGAGTCAGTACCTGAATAAATATGACATTGGCGAGGAGACACAATGGAATGGTCACAGTGGCCGTGGAGACTGCATGGGGAGTATAATGATATTCCCCAGTCATCATCACTCTTTCTGACAGCTGGAATGACCAAAGCAAGGAAACCGAGGATATTTGGGAGATAGAATGACAATCGAAAATATGAGCAAAACAGGATAACTTTAAATATAGGAAATAATGTTTTATTTATACACTGTTTACATTGCTGGGTGTATGATTTGGTAGATTGCTCATACCTGCACCGAGTACTCAGAATTAAAAACAAAGACATGATAACACAATGCACAGGACGGCATGGTGATTTCAGGAGAACATAATCAGAAATGTACTACAGTCCGAACTAGTGTAGCTATTGTCAGCTGAGTGACCACTGCCTTTGCTGCAATTATTGCATGAAACTCCTAAGACGACGAAATAAGCCATTCGGCCCAGCACACCTGCACAGAACTTCCAAAGAGCATTCCACCTATATCCACACTTATTCCTCATGGCTAATGCACAAACTCTACAGATCCCTGGATAATATGGGCAATTTAGCATGGCCAATCCACTCTAACCTGCACAGCTTTGTGGGCGGCACGGTGGCACAGTGGTTAGCACTGCTGCCTCACAGCGCCTGAGACCCGGGTTCAATTCCCGCCTCAGGCGACTGACTGTGTGGAGTTTGCACGTTCTCCCCGTGTCTGCGTGGGTTTCCTCCGGGTGCTCCGGTTTCCTCCCACAGTCCAAAAGATGTGCAGGGTCAGGTGAATTGGCCATGCTAAATTGCCCGTAGTGTTAGGTAAGGGGTAAATGTAGGTGTATGGGTGGGTTTCGCTTCGGCGGGTCGGTGTGGACTTGTTGGGCCGAAGGGCCTGTTTCTACACTGTAATGTAATCTAATGTAATCTAATCTAATCAAAGCTTCAGACTTTGGAACACGGCAAGAAGATCCAGGCAGACACAGGAAGAATGAACGAGCTCCACACAGACAGGCAGCCAAAGTTGGAATTGATCCCTGGTTCGAGCGCGGTGAATTAGCGGTGATAACAGCAGAGCATCCTCCAATAAACCACCACACAGCTACAGTGATATGTATTGACCGTTTCTGGACCTCGAGAGACAGGCTTGTTCAGTAAAGCATTTAGAGTCAGAATCATTTTCCTATTAATTTGTTCCGTAAAGTGCAACTGCCTCCAAAATGTTTTTACAAACAAAAATAATATGTTGAGGTTTGAGCAAATAGACATTGTGCGTGGGATAAGCGAGCGTGAATGAGGGAAGGAATAGTGGCGATGGTGGATTGGTTACGTGTGAACACTCAGTTTGAGTTGGCTATGAGAGTAATGGGATTATCAGAAAATAAACATACTTCTCTGTTCACAAATCGCAACATACATTCTGTAGCTAAAGATCAGTCATTACAATATACGTAAAGGCATTGGAAAAATGTTTTAAGTCCAGACGCTGGCGGTGGGGGAGGTGGAATGGGGAAAAATGTTTTAAGTCCAGACGCTGGCGGTGGGGGAGGTGGAATGGAGACTTGCTTCAGAGAATGTGATTACAACAGACAAACGGCATGCATTTGTTAGCCAAAAATTCTATCTGACAAACGCAATTCCGATGTTTATTCCAGGTTCAGACAGGGTATATGAAGGTCATGCTGTTGAGGCTATCGATATCAATGCACTGTGATGAAGTATCATTTACTGGACGTCAGCTAATATCTGATTATGACGTTGGGGAAGAAGCCAGAAAAAAGAGACAACTGGGCACATGGTTATTTAGACTAGACAGAGGGACAATAATATAACCCAGCCATCAGTAT
>NW_025207648.1:0-5219 GCF_004010195.1 Chiloscyllium plagiosum | reverse complement strand
GGAGAGTGTGTGCTCAGCCTCTTGCTGAGATATTTGTATCATAGGTAGTCACAGGTTAGGTGCCGAAGATTAGAGGTTGGCTCAGGTGGTGTTACTATTTTAGAAAAGTGATAAGGTAAAGTTAGGAAAATATAGACTGGTGAGACTGACAGGGGAGATGGATAGGTTTTTTGGGGGACAGGATTCACGTGTACTTAGATAGGCATGGACGGTTTCGGAAAATTCAGCATGGCTTTGTGCGTGAGAAATCGTGTCTCACGAACTTGACTGATTATTTTGAAGAATTACCAAAGAGTCTTTATGTGGGCAGAGTGGTAGATGTCATCTATGTGAACTTCAGTCAGGCATTAGACAGGGTTCCTCATGGGAGACTATTTAGAAATGTTTAATCTCATGGGATGCAGTGAGAACTGGCCAATTGCGTCCAGAACTCAGAAGACAGATGGTGGTACTGAGCGCTGTTTCAGACCTAATTTGGTGGCAAGTGCGATGCCAATAAGATCAGTGCAGAGTCCACTGCTTTTTGTCATTTAAGTAAAGGATTTGGATGCGACCATATGATGTTTAGTTAGTAAGTTCGCAGATGACACCAAAATTGGAGGTGTCTTGGACAGAGTATAATGGAATCTTGATCAGATGTGCTAATGAGCTGAAAAGTGGCAGATGCAGTTTAATTTGGATAAATGTGAGGGGCTC
Source organism: Chiloscyllium plagiosum (assembly GCF_004010195.1). NCBI lineage: Eukaryota > Metazoa > Chordata > Chondrichthyes > Orectolobiformes > Hemiscylliidae > Chiloscyllium > Chiloscyllium plagiosum. Next base: position 4,523 of record NW_025207648.1, on the reverse strand, counting down.
TATTTTGGCAAAGCAAATCAAAGCAGTACTTGTACACTTAACAGTAATGTCCTGCTGAGTGTTGCTGAACACACAGACCTTGGATTGAAATTTCATAGTTCCTTGAAAATGGCGTTGTAGGTCGGTAGGATAGTGAGGATGTCGTTCAGTATGCTTTCCTTTATTTGCCAGAGCACTGAGTACAGGAATTGGGAGGTCATTTTGAGGGTGTACAGGACGTTGGTTAGGCCACCTTTGGAACATTGCACGCAATTCCGACCTCCTTCCTGTCAGAAGGTTGTTGTCAAACCTGAAAGGATTCAGAAAATGTTTACAGCGTTGGAGGATTTGACCGAAAGGGCCAGGCTGAATAATCTGGGGCTGTTTTCCCTGGAGATTAGGAGGCTGATTAGTGAACTTATAGAAATTTGTAAAACTATGTTGGGCATGGATTGGATAAGTAGACAAGGCACTGTTTCCCTGGGGTGGGAGAGTCCAGAACTAGAGAGCATACTTTGAGGTTGAGAGTGGAAATATGTAAAGGGGACGTAAGGCAGAACTTTTTAATACAAAGGCTGGTGCATGTATGGAACGATCTGCATTTAAAAAGCATCCAGAATAGTATATGGTTAGAAAGGGTTGAGAGGATATGGGCCATGTGCTGGAAAATAGGATGGGATTAGTTCAGGAATTCTGGTCGGCATGGATGAGTTGGACCGAAGAATATTTTTCTGAACTGTACATCGCTGTGACTCTATGGCGCTAATCTTTATTTTAGCCACAACTGAGATGCTGATCTCCACTATGTGAGTGATCTTCCTCACCGAGATTCTCTACCTCTGTCTTTCACACAGTGTGAGCATTATCACTTAAAGCTGTTGTTGGCCAAGTCTATTTAAATTAGCCCACCTTCTCCCTGGAACACAGAAATATTGGCCCACTGGATACTGTGTAACTATCAGCAACTTAACACTGTAATATTATCAGAGATATATTGTTGAAAGGATATTGCATCAGACAAAATGCTTGCAGTCTATGGCAACTTCTACATAAAATTCCCATCATCTGTCTGTTCATCCCTATCTGCCTGTTCTTCTCTCATGTGCAGCTGCATCTCCATGTCTGCTAAAAAAAATGGATTGAATGAAATTCAAGTAATCTGGAGGACATTTCAATATATTCCAGAATAGGAGAAACATGTAAAGAAAAACACAGCAGGATAAGAAATCGCAGCAGAGCACTACGCATGTTTCCATGTAGATCTCCTGATATTTTTGGATTACTAATCAGTTAGGGCAGCAGATGTTCTGGACACCCACATCAAAATCACTACAAAATAGATGCTGGAAATTGAAGTCAACAATTAAAACGAGCTAGAGTAACAATTTTACTGATGACAATGAAATCATCGTCGATTGTAAGGAAAATCAAAAACGTTCACTTCTCTCCTTCAGGGATGGAAATCTGCCATCCTCACCTGGTCTGGCCTCCACATTATTCCAGACAGACAACAATGTGTTTGACACCAGGTGACCCTTTGAAAATGTCCAGCGAGTCATTCAATTGTGCCAATCACAACAAAGCCTCCAAGACATGAAACTGGAAGGATCACCTGGAATCGACCGGAACACCGGAGAAGTCACCGTCTGAAATATTCCTGCCATCCTGAAAAGTCCTGCTGACTCAGCAAAACTAGTAACAATGTTGGGTGAGCTGTCTTATAGACGAGTCAAACACAGCCTGCCATAGTCATACTCACAGAATCATATCTTACAGACACTGTGTAAGGAACTACCAACACCATACAAAAATATAATCTGTCCAAATGGCAGAACAGACCCCCAGAGGTGGCAGCACAGTGCGATACAGATGGCAGGTGGTTGCTCTGGGAGTCCTCAACATCGGCTTAGTGCCACATGAAGTCTCGTGGCTTCAGGGTAAATATCACCAAGGATTCATCTTGCTATTTATCGCATAGTGTCCTCAGATGACTGATGAATCAGTACTCCCCCATGTTGAACAACACTTACCGGGCTATATGGAAGGACAGTTAGGAAGGTAAGGAAGGTGATGAAGCTGTGACATTGAAGGACAACATTATGGCGGTGCTGAGAGATAATGTAGGTTTTATGCAGATTTTAGTGCGAATTTATTTGCGTGGAAATCAGAAATTGTAAGAATAAAAGTTCACTGATAGGCAGAGTCTATAGGCCACCATTGGGGCAGGCTATAACCAAAAAAATAAACTAATATCTGTAAAAATGATGTGGCAATTATCATCAATGATCATGTCGATTGGGTGAAACAGCTTGGTCAGAGTTGCATTGAGCAGAAATTCGCTGATTGTATCCATGATCGTTTTCTTGAACAGTGTGGAATGGAATCAACAAGGCAGCAAACTATCCTCGAACTGGTCCTGTGTAATGAGACAGGAATAATTAATGACCTCATATTTAGTGATACTATTGGAAGGAACGATCACATATTTTAAAATTTAAATTTCAGATGCAGAGTGTGAAGAAAAAATCCTGTACGAGGGTCCAATGCTTAAACAAGTGAGACTACTATGAAATGAGCGAGGAATTGGCTGAAGTAGACTGGAAATAAAGATTTTATGGTGCGACTGTTGCCGCCTTTCAACGCAATTTTTCAGAGTGCTCAGAAAAATATATTCCATTGAAATGGAAGGTTTGTCAGAAAAAGGCTAATCTACCATGGTTGCTTCAGGAACTAAGACAGTCTATTAATGAAAGAAAAATCATACAAATTATCCAAGATCAGTGGGAAAGCAGAGGTTTGAGGAAAATTTCAAAGGTCAGCAGGAAGGGCACAAAAAGGGTGATCCGGAAAAGTAAGATTGAACATGAAGAAGGAAAATAACTAGCACAGAACATAAAGACAGATCACAAAACTTTCTATAATAATATAAAACAAAGTGGCTTTTCCGCCTGGGATATGGTGAAATACTCAGGTATTGAATAGCTATTTTCTGTCGCTCTACATAGTGGAGGACACTAACTACATGCCAGTAATTGACAAAGAAACGAAGGTAGCTGAGAACCTGAAAACAATCATTATTGCAGAAGAGGTAGTGTATGGAGCTAAGGGTGAACAAATCTACTGGCCCTGATGGAATGCATTCCAGAGTATGGAACAAGATGGCGTGAGAAATAGCAAGTGCACTTGTGGTAACTTTCCAAAACTCTCTGGACTCTGGGACAGTTCCAGCAGATTGGATAACAGTAACTGTGACGCCACTCTTTGCAAAGTAAGGTCGACAAAAGATGGGGAGAAATAGACTACTGAATCTAACTTCTGTTGTGGGGAAGATGCTTGAGTTTATTATCATGAAAGAAATAGCAACACGTCTGGATAGAAATTTTAATTTTGACAGTGGCAGCATGAGTTATGAAGTGCTGGTCTTGCTTAGCGAGCCTTTTGGAAATCTATGAAGACATTACGATTAAGGTGGACAATGGTGAAAGAGTAGAGGTAGTATACCTATATTTCCAAAACGCCTTCGACAAGGTTCCTGACAAAAGGCTGTTAGACAGGATAAATATGCATGGCGTCGTGGGTAATGTATTAGCGTGGATAGAGGATGGGTTGACTAAAAGGAAGAACGAGGATAAATGCGTGCTTTTCTCGAAGTCAATCAGTAACTAGTGGTGTGCCTCAGGGATTAGTGTTGGGTCAGCAGTTATTCATAATTCAAAAAGATTATTTGAAGTTGATATCTACGTGTAGTGTGTCAAAGTTTGCAGATGGCACTAAGATGTGTGGCAAAACAAAGTATGCAGTGGACTGTGAAACATTGCAGAGAAACTTAGATACTTCATGTGAATGGCAATTTTCTGGCAGATGGAATGCAATGGTAGTAAATGTGAGGTTACCCATTTTGCAAGCAGGAAGTTTAAAAAAGGATTATTACTTGAATGTTTAAAAAAATTGCAGCATGCTCTTCTGCAGAATAACGTTTTTGTCCTTGTAGGTTAATCACACAGGGCTGGTGTGCCAAGCAACAAGGAATTAGGAGGACAAGTAGAATTTTGTAATTCCTTGAGAATTAATTTGAGCTTAAAAGCATAGAGGATATGTAGCAGCTGCACAAAGTGCTGGTGACGCCACACTTTGCGCACTGTGTCCTGATTTGGTCTCCTTACTTGAGAAAGGATATACTGGGTGCAGAGGAAGTCCACTCCTTCGTTTCCATTTGCAAATCACTACCATTTAATATTAATTTTCCAAACTTGTCAAACCTCGACTGAGTAATGTGAAGTACAAATAAATCGTTGTACTCCAAGCGTTTTTTACTACATGATTTAAAATGCAGAATTGTGGATCAAGAAGGTATAACATCCTGCACAGAAGCAAGAGGCGGGAACGTTTACAAAAATGGAGGTTAGCAGCTGAAAATGTTTATTTTTCAAAACCGCATTGCCATTTTTGCAATTATAAAATAAGATAAAGTTTCTTTTATGTATTGTCTCACAGCTGTGCCACACCTTTCCTCGACGTTCAAGATTATAACTAATCTACTCTAG
>NW_025207647.1:9863-13231 GCF_004010195.1 Chiloscyllium plagiosum | reverse complement strand
GGAACAGCTATAATACTCGACAACATTTACATATAAGTTTGAATACTTCTAATATACAACAATATATAGCTATAAACTCGGACATCTCCAACACAACCAATATTAAAGTTTCAATGCACAATAATATTACAGGTAAACACAATCAACTCTAATGCACAAGAATATTCGTACAGACGCAAAGAGCTCCAACATATAACAATTCATAATGTATATTAGATGCGTAAGCATGCAATAATGTGTATATGAATGACTTGCAGGAAGAAAGCGAATGTCCTGCTGCAAAAATTGCAGATGACACAAAAATAGGCGGGACGGCAAGTTGGGACATTTCATGTGATTTCTTAGATACGGGGATGCTGATGGTCTTCTTGAAGAAGATAGTGTCTTCAGCTTGTTGGAGGGACAGGTTAAAGATGTCGGTGAGTACCTCCGCTAGTTGATCCATACAGGGTCGAAGTGCACGGCCAGGGACTCGATTCAGGACCGTCGTTTTCCTTGGGGTGACTCTCAGGAAAACTGACCTGACGTGTGCAGCGGTGAGTGTGTCTGGGGCTGTTGGGGCAGGAGTGACTGCGCCATTGGCATTCTGCTCAAACCGAGCAGATGAAGCTTTGAGCGTTTCAAGGAGGGATGTGTTTTGTACGCTATCTCTCTCTGCTTCAGTTTTCATCTGTAATGTTCTTTAGGCCTTGCCATAGGCAGCAGGAGTCTGTTTGGTTTTTATGGCCCTCTTAGGTGGTCTGGTCCTCCATCGTAAAATCCATGATGGTCCAACGGAAGTCAGATCTGGATTCCTTGTATAAGTCAGGCTCTTCCCACTTGAATGTTGCTCATCTGGTCTTCAATCGGGAGTGAATGTCCTGATTCCCTGAAGGTTTACGCTTGGGGAACACTCGAATTGAATTCTTCACTCCACAGTCCTCCATGCATTTGCCCATGATGTCTTTGATCGTGGTGTTGTCTTCATCCAGGATTTCCACTGAGTACTTGAACACGGTCCAGTTCACCAATTCCAAACAGTCATTCACAGCCTCAGACGAGCATTGTACTTCCTTTTGTAAAGGATCCTCCCATTTCAGCTTCTGCTTGTAAGCTGTTTCCACATGTCAAAGGGACTATTACCGGAGGACACAGCCTGAGTGAAGGGGCGACCTTTGAAACTGAGACTTGAAATAATTTCTTCAGATGATTCATCGATGTAAATCATTGCTTCGGAGTGATTTGGAGGTCAAAAGATTGAGTGCGTGATGATGCTGCCCCTTTACCAAGGTTGTGTGTCCTTGGTATTTTTCTTAGTGTGTTTGTAAATGCAACGGTTCCGGGATGTCGAGTTTGGATAGGTTGCAGAGATAATTTCGTGATAGTTAACAGAAACTGCCTCAGGGAAAAAGGCTTTCAAATGTAAAAACATCTGCAATGAAAGGAGTGAGGCCAATTGTTCCACCTCTGATTATATCTGGTCTGGTTTAGTTTGGGTTGGTGTTTGCAAGTTATCAGATTTATAAACTGCTGGTAAAAGGAACAGCGACAGGGAAGAAGTTGTTCCATGCTGAATCACTCTCTGATGTCTCTCCTGCAAGACGGATTTCATCCGTTTCGACATTGGGTGCTTATGGAGGTTGTTGGAGGAAATTTGACCAATCATTAAGTTGGGACAGTCTGTTGGGTTTTCTGATGAGTTAAGTTATTCAGTCTTTTGTTCTCTTTTGTTTGTGTTTGATTCGATAATCTGTATATAAACTTTGTTTTATTTAAAGCGATGAATGTTTATCTGCTCCATCAACCCTGGAATATCCACATTACACATGCGTGAAATCAGAAGAAACGTTAGGGTCTGGGCTACCATCTTAAAATACTTTTAGAGGGTCTGGTCCATAACAGTTGTATTAAAAATAGTGAAATATGGGTTCCTGGTTGGTAAGGGAATCAAACGTTGTGGGGAGAGGGCCGGAGAATAGAATTAAGAAACAGATCATTGGCGATCAAATGACAGAGCAGGCATGATGGGCTGAATGGCCCTATTCAGCTGCTACATTGTATAGCGGAGTGATCCCGTCTATGATAACATTTATGGACGGACACAAACAGCTCCAACATGGAAAAAGTGTATATCTCGTTCCTTGGTTAAACATGGATGAAACATCAGGATCCTGCCTTTCATTGAATATTTCACTGTCATCTTTTTCCATTAGTCTTAGGTCCTTGAACTGACGTAACAGTTCTGCAATCAGGGTGCAGGAGGGACATATATTGATATTTTGATTTTTCCCAGGTTGCCGAAATGCACCTTTGAGAGCAATATGTGCACAGTGACCTGCAATAGGCTTCCCTTTTCCTTTTTCAGGAGAGGGAGTCTCATGATCAGACTGAGACAGAACCACACCTAGAGGGACACAGGAACACGCCCACACCCACACATGCACACATGGACATGCAAGCAGAAACACATCCACACTATACATGCAGGCAAAGTAAGATATAGGAACATACTGACAAATAAAATCACATACACGCGCACACATTCAACTCACATACATGCACACGTGCACAATAACACAGTCGAACTGAAAGGTGAGAACACACCGAAACAAAGACGAAAGAAATATTTCCATACCCTTCTAACAGGAATAAATCAGAGTCACGAATGGGGCACACATACTCACATTGGCTTGAGCATGCACGCGCACATGCACACAAACACACACACACACACACACACAAACACATGAAAACAGGCATACTAAGACAGATAGGAACACACTCACGTATGGTCAGAATGGATACACGTCCCCACACAAAGAAATACAGTCATACTGAAAGAGTTGAACAAAACTACACACGCATACATGCACACACATACATCCAGACATACTCACAGAGAAAGGAACACCCCCATGTACATACCGAATGCACGCATATCCACACACACAGAAATACAGTCATACTGAGATATAGGAATGCAGGCACAGTATCACACCCACACCCTCACACATTTACATAAACAAACTTAGAGTAAGAGACATTCCACACCAACCTGCAAGAATGACAGCAACTTCTTGTACATATGCAAAAACACATTCAAACACAGTTATGGAACCATCGCCACAACTAGATATACACAGAGTGACACACAGAAACAAACACAGAGAGATCCTGCTGGGGGCACAGAAAGATCATGACTTACGGACAGACAGTCAAACAGAGTCTGAACAACATACTCACTTGCTTAAACAAGAGCACAGCCAGGCAGAAACACACTCCCCAATCCCATAATAATGTAATGACACTCAGAGACATACACACATCGTTTCAGAGAACATACACACACACAAAACCACATAGTCATTGAAATGCAATCCCAAAAACAG
>NW_025207647.1:2345-8079 GCF_004010195.1 Chiloscyllium plagiosum | reverse complement strand
CTCAAACACATACACACACACACTCACATACACACACACAAACGCACACACACAGGGAGATCTTCACAAAGACAATGAAGCCCCCGCCACACACCCACACACAGAGGGAAATCCCATAAAGGCAATGAAGCCGCGCCCTCCACACACACACGCAGCGAGATCCCCACAAAGGCAATGAAGCCCCCCGCTCCCACACACACACACACAGATACACAGACACCCTCACACACCGAAAGGGAAATGCATGAACACACTTCCCGCCCAGACACAGGGAGAGGAATGAGAGATGATAAAACTCCAGCCGACTAATTAAGAGTAATGTGTCAAAGTATTTCTGGTTGTTGCTGTACACTTCGTATTTTGCAAATCACTGTCTGGGGAAAGATCATTGAATGAAGGGATTTGAGTCAATGCAAGTGAGCATGTGCTGAACAGAGACAACATGTGTCTGACATGGTCAATGTGCGAAAAAGACATAGAGAGCGCGTGAGAGAGACAGAGACAAAGAGACGAGAAGGATTGATACAAAGGAAGACAGAGAGACTGACAGGCAGACAGATAGCTAGAGAGAGAGAGAGAGAGAGAGAGAGAGAGAGAGATGGACGATACAGGCAGGGGCACATACAGAGTGAGACAGAGAGAGAGAGCAAGAAGCAGAGAGATGGGGACAGCACGAGAGAGGAAGAGAGGAACAGACAAAGACAGAAAGAAAGAGACAGAGGGGGAGAGACAGAAATAACCTTATGAATAAAGTAAACAGAAGGTGGACGAAATAAACACACTCAAATACAAATGTGCATGGAACAATAACCCATTCAGATGAGGAGATCACCGGTCCACAGAACTTTTATCTTGAGCGAAGAAAGTGTTTATTGTGAGCTGAACAGAGAGAGGCTGTCAGTCATCATGGTGCAAGATGGACTGTTTCTGTCCCTCCCGCCTCCGCCCCTGCAAGGAAAATTCAGAGACCCCTCCTGCCACAGTCTTTAACACACATCCACATTTCCACATCTGCAATTCCTGCACTGGGAACACTGCGGCTGCCTCTGGAGCTCTCTTGGTTGTTTTGCTAATTCATTAAGTGATGAATTTACATGACCAGTTGGTGCACTGCATTCCTGAACTTCGCTCTGAACTTGGGCAGAGTCGCTGCATAAAATAATGTGTTTGTGCTGCAGCTGAAATCTTTCAGCATTTCTGCAGTGTATGCAACACCTATGACAGGTCTGTAGGTCCAACGACTCCGTCCTTTAATGTTATTGTACACAACGTCTGCACCCTGCATTAACCACAGAAGTATGAAGCTGATGGATATGGTGAAGAGGGAAATCACTGACTTCCTCCGGCTCTCCATCACTGCATCTTTGTGACTGTCTCCCTTCCTCTGACCCCTCAGGCTCTTGCGTACTCGACTGGCCACCAAAATGTGCCTTACCGTCAAAGTGTTCATCCACAGAATTAACACGAATGGGATTAAAGGGGTTAAAATGATATCGATCCACTTAAACCCCAACCACCTGGGATCAGTAATATAACGACTTTGTTCGACAATACCACTGAACATTGTTAATTATCCTCCCTGGTTCAAACCGAAAATAGAAGGTAATGTTTTTTGAACAGAGTAGAATACTCGTTGCAGCTAGAGCCACAGCCAAGGCTTTTTCTGTCCAATATTTTCTCTTCACTTTCAGACAGGAAATGGCCACAAAACGTTCAAAGGAGAAAAGGACAGTGAACCAGACGGAACAGTCTGTGGCTGCTCGAGCTAAGGCATAGACAGTACTGCACACAGGAGTGATATTCAGGAAAGACGCTGGGTAGTGAATGGATTTGAATTGCGACAAAATAATCTCAGTGAGAATAAACAGGAGATCCGATGTTGCCATGGCCATCAGGCAGCGCATTGTGCAGTTAGAGAGGCCGCATTTTCCCCGTGTGAGAACCAAAACCACCAGGAAATTAACTGAAAGACACAGGAGGTAAAACGCAAATCAGAAATTAATGATCAAACATTCTCTGCGTCGGTTCAGAGAGCAATAGAAGGTCTCAGCACCTAACAGGGGCAGCTGGAAGAGTTCAGATATGGAGTTTGAATATGACATCTTTAATGGCCTGACACATTGTTTGAAGCAGCTCAATCTTGTGTTGGATTAATTGTGGACATGCAATCAACAGATGGCAGAGAGCATTATTTTTAAGATGAAAGGGAAGAGGTTAAGAGGGGGTCTGAGCAAGATGTGTTCACCCAGAGACTGGTGAGGGCGTGGTAATTCATTGCCTAGGAGAGTCGTGGAAGCAGGAAACCTCACAAACTTAAAAAACGACCTGGATGAACACTTGAAGCGTCACACTATTTGAGACTACATGTATAGTACTAGAAGCTGGGCGGGTATAGATTTCGTGCAGCTTTTATCGCACAAACTGGATGGAACGAAGTACCTCTTCAGTATCGTTGGATTCTATTATTCTTAGAATTACTTCTGGGGAAAGATTGGGTAGTGAAGCATTTTAATGTAATGACTGAAAGGGTTTTGAATGCTTAAAACATGAAACAGAATCAGATATAAATGGCAAAAACCAACAGGTATGGCAGCATCTGTGGAGTCAGAAACAGAGTTAGTGGAATCACTGTTCATCAGAGCATTTTCATCGAAACATGAGGCATTGAACTCAAAACATCATCTCAGGTCTCTGCCCACAAAAGATCCTATCAGTTCAACCAAAAACACAGGGATTCGTTTCTAACAGGGAAATGAGGTTGAAAGTGTTGATATTCAACTACACTAGAACATTTGGTAAACTGCTCTTCACTTACCAGGCACAGTTGGAGTCATGAAGATGTACAACACAGAAACAATTTGTAGGCCAAATTGTTCATATAGTTCAGATATCCTAATTTAATCTAGTCTCGTTTGCCCCTATCTCCCTCTAAAATCTTGCTAAACATTTACCCATCCAGATAACATTTAAATGTAATTATACCAGCAACCATCACGTCCTCCAGCAGATCATTCCATACATGCACCATCCTTTGCATGAAAAAGTTCCCCTTTAGGTCCCTTTTAATATTTTCCCTCTCTCACTCTAAATCAATTCGCTTTAAGTTTGGACTCCCGCAACTCATGGAAAAGAACCTTTCCACGTACCTTGTCCATGCTCCTTATGGTTTTATAAACATCTAAAAGGCACCCCTCAGCCTCCGAAACTCCAGGGGAAACAGCCCCAACCTACTCAGCATTTCCCCATAGCTCAATCCAGGCAACATCCTTATGAATCTTTTCCGAACCGATTCAAGTTTCAAGACATCCTCCCTTTTAGAGGAAAACCAGAAATGCACACAATATTCCAAACGTGGCCGGACCAATGTCCTGCACAGACACAAGATACTCTCCCAATTCAAGTACAAAGTGCTCTGAACAATACAGGAAAGTATACCAAGCGTCTTCTTCACCAGCCTATCTACCTGCACTCCAAAATCTCTTCTTTCAGCAACATTCTTCAGGACCTTATCATTAACTGTACATGTCCTACTCTGATTTGCCTTTCCAAAATGTAGCAGCTCACATTCATCTGAATTAAAATCTATTTGCCACTCCTCAACCAATTGGCCTATCTGATCAAGAACAGTTGTACACTGAGAAACATTTTTGTCTGACCAACCCAACTCTAATTTTGCTGGCATCTGCAAACTGACTAACTGTATCTCCAATGTTCACATCCAAAGCATGTATATGAATGAGGAAACGCCGTGGATTCAGCACCGATCCTTGTGGTACAGCCCTGGCCACCGGCCTCCAATCTGAAAAGCAACCCTTCACTACCACATTCAGTCTTCTACCTTCAAGGGACTTCTGTTCAAAATGTTGTGTCTCCATTAGTTCAACGCAATCTAACCTTGCTAACTACTCTACCATGAGGAAACTGATTGAATGTCTTCCTGAAGTCCATATAGATTACATTCGCCGTTCTGTGTTATCAATCCTCTTTGTAACTTCTTCAAAAAACAGAATCAAGTTCGTGCGTTATATTTTCCTGTGCACAAGGCCATGTTGACTGTCTTTAATCAGTCATTGTCAATTAAAATACATGTAAATTCTCTCCCAGAGGATTCCCTCCAATAACTTCCCCACCATAAATATGAGATTCACCAGTCTATAGATCCCTGGCTTTTCCTTACTACCTTTCTTAAAAAGTGGCACCACGATAGTCGACCTCCAATCTTCAGGCATCTCACCTGTGACGATTGATTACACAAATATCTTAGCAAGGTGCCTAGCAATCACTTCCACAGCTTCCCAAAGAGTTCCAGGGTAAATCTGATCAGGTCCTTGGGATTTATCCACTTTCATACGTTTTAAGACATCCAGCGCCGCCTCTTCTGCAATATGGACAATTTTCAAGAAATCACCATCTATTTCCCCAAATTCTCTAACTTCCATGTCTTTTGCCACAGTAAATAATGATGCAAAGATACTCAATTAGTATTTCCCCCATCCCCAGCATTTCCACACATCGGCTACCTTGCTGATCTATGCAGGATCCTATTTTCTCTTTAGTTAGGCTTTTGTCCTTAATATATTTATAAGTCCCCATTGTTTTCTTCTTTAAACTATTTGCAAAAGCCATTTCATGTCCCCTTTTTGATCTCCTGATTTCCCTACGAAGTATACATCTTTATACTTTTCTAAGTATTCACTCGACCTCTGCGATCTCTATCTGAAATATGTGTCATTCCTTCTCTTACCAAAACATCAAATTTTTTCGTCATCCAGCATTCCCTACACTTACCAGCCTTGCCTTTCATCCGAACAGGAAGATACTGTCTCTGGACATTCGTTGTCTCATGTTTCAGGTTTCCCATTCTTCCCTGTCCCTTTACCTGAGAACATCTGTCCCCAGTCAACCTTTGAAAGTTCTTACCTGGTACCATTGAAATTGGCTTTTATGTAATTTCAACTTTTAGCTCCGGTCTATCCTTTTCCATCAGTGTACTAAAATTTAGAGAATTATGGACGCCGGCTCCAAAGTGCTCCCCAACTCACAACTCAGTCACTTGCCCTGCCTTATTTCCTATGTTTTGTGCCTTCTCTCGTCGGCCCATTCAAAAACTGAATCAGAAAATGTTCTTGTACACACTTACCAAATTCCTCTCTATCGAAACCCTGAACGCAACGGACGTCTCAGTCTCTGTTTGGAAAGTTAAAATTCCCGACCATTCCCACTCTATTGTTCTTACAGAGATCAGAGATTGCCTTACAAAGTTTCCCGACAAATTCCAGCTGACGGTGGGGAATGTGTCCATAATATAATTCTAATTAGGTGATCATCCCTTTCTTATTTCTCAGTTCGACCCACAAGACTTCCCTGTACTTATTCCGAGGACCATCCTGTAAGTACAGCCGTAATACCATTCCTTATCAAATACACAACTTCTCCTCTTCTCTTGCACCCCCTTTCTTTCCTTCCCACAGCCTTTGTATTCTGCAGCATGAAGCTGCCAGTCCTGCCCACCCTAAGCCACATCTCCACAATCGCTATGATTTCTAAATCCCATTTTTCTAACCATTCCCTAAGTTCGTCTGCCTCCCTTGTTTAAAATCTTGTACTGAAATAAATTCAGTTTAATTGATCAGTCCTAACTCGTTCTCTGCTTTGGTCCTGCCTGCCCGGACTGTTTGACCGCCTCCTTTTCCCAAATGTACCAGTCTCATACTGATATTTTTCTCACTATCTC
>NW_025207647.1:0-906 GCF_004010195.1 Chiloscyllium plagiosum | reverse complement strand
CACACTTACAGTAGATCCTTATCATCAGTAACATGGAAGCTGTCCAGAAAATCCCACATCCGACAGGAAGATTATATTACTCTACTAAAGGCCACCATTGCGGCTGAGCAATCTGCAGACCCAGAAATTATCACCGTCTTACTGCGCCTAAAGGCACAGCTCTAGGCTAACTTTTTGCCTTTGCATTTTATTTTCACATTTTCGTCAAGAGACAGACCTGACTAAAACATAAAACCAAAAAGAACTCACTCTGCTCACTTTGGTAGATTAACACAAAAATGTCAGCAAGATTATAAGTAAAAGCCTGTGCTATGAATTCGCCCACACAGGTTCCTCCTGTGATTTTCGCGTTGTTGCATTTTCCTAGATGCACTCTGATCCCCAGAAATAAATGAGCTCTAAAATCAAAGGGAGAAGCTGTGCCGATTCACTGCAGTGGCAAAAGTGAGGACTGCAAAGTTTGGAGGTTTAGAGAGAAATGTGCAGTGTTGGAAAGCGCAGCAGGTCAGGCAGCATTTGAGAAGCAGGAAAATTGAAGTTTCTGACATTCCTGATGAATGGTTTTTGCCCACAACTTCTATTTTCTTGCTTCTCGGATGTTGTCTGACATGCTGTCCTTTTCCAGTATTTCACTGCTGTGTCAGACAGCAGTGCAGGTTTCTCTGTCTCTCGCTTTCGCTGACCACGTGATCTCTAACTTTGTCTTTCTCCCTCCTTTTTAAAATGCCGTTGCTTCGGTCTTTCTTTTTCCCAAATTTCGAAAACAATGCATTAGCTCTGCCACAGAAGATCCCGCAAAAAACGGAGCAGCTCTTACAGCCTCAATCTTTGCCCGTCCTCCATATAGAATTACCAAGAATCTGCTGGTCACTGCAGTACAAAAATCATGAGTTGTTGCACCTGAGA
>NW_025207646.1:10437-13226 GCF_004010195.1 Chiloscyllium plagiosum | reverse complement strand
CGATCTTACAATCTGCTGAGGCACCAGAGATGGTACAGTGGATTTAAATCCTACACCTGCTCAATGTGTGAGAAAGCATTCATTCAAATCTCCCATCTGCGGTGGCATCAATGCATTCCCATCGGGGAGAGGTCATTCACCTGCTCAGTGTGTGGGAAAGGATTCACTCAGTGACCTGCTGAAACACCAGCGAGCTCATTCTGGGGAAAGGCCATTCACTTGCTCTCAGTGTGGGGGGAGAATCACACAAATGTATCACCTGCTGAGTCCCCAGTGAGCCTACACAGGGGAAGGCCATTCAGATGCTCAGTGTATGAGAAGGGATTCAGTGATTTATCCCACCCCCTGAGACCCCAGTGAGCCCACACAGGGGGAGAGGCCATTCAGATGGATGTGTGTGAGAGAGGATTCAGTGATTCATCCTGCCCCCTGAGACCCCAGTGAGCCCACAGAGGGGGAGAGGCCATTCAAATGCTCAGTGTGTGGCAAGGGATTCAATGATTCATCCCACTCCCTGAGACCCCAGCGGGTTTACATTGGGTATGAAGTGTTCACCGCTTTGTGTGACAAGGGATTTGTTGAGTCTTCAAGACAACTGAAAGTCCAGTAAGTGGTCACCCACCTGCTCCGTGTGGGATAGAGTTCACACATCACTGCAGGACTCTGATTCTGACGTTACTGTTCATCAGGGTCAGGAGTGGACCTTGTTCATGATGACACTGTTGGAGTATTGATGTTGCGGTTGTTAATCACATTAATTGGGCCGGTGTTGACAGAATTTATATTGCCACTTTCTGAACCTCAGGATGTCTCTCTGGGTAGTAAGTCTCCACAAACAACAATGTGACAATAAGCAATGATAATCTGTTTTGATTTAAATTATGATCATAGCACTGCTGCTTCACAGAACCACGTACAAGGTTGGAGAACAGCCTTGGTCAATGTGGAGTTCCCACATTCTCCCCATGATAATGTGGTCCCCTCCAGGTGCTCTGGTTTCCTCCCACAGCCCAAAGACAGCACCCGAGCTACAAATCTTCTCACAAACTTTGAATTCTATTCTATGATTGAGGATAAAGGCTACACAGCAGGGTGTCCTTGGAAAAAGGATGCTGTGGTGTGTATCAATACTCTCGATGCCTTCAGATAGAGGTGGGCACCACAGGGGATAGTGCTTTATCTCCACCACTGCCCCCTCACCCACAACTCTACTTTGATTTAGTCCCTTCTCAAACTGTCACTTGTAATGGTTTGCTTTGCTCGTCATGGGCCTTGTTTATAAATATTCAATTGGTTACACGGGTGGTTTAATGCGGGTGATTAAACAAAAGCAAAATGATGCAATGATGATTTTGATGATGGGAAGGTTGCTCAGCTGTGTGAGATAACACGTCTGGGTAGGAGAAAGGGGGGAGAAAGAACGCTTCACAGCTCACAGAACGAGAACTGAAAAGCAGTTAAATCAAACCAAAGGTTCAGACAGGGAGGGAATATTTCCCTGGAGCCTGAGTAACTGGAAAGTGATGGTGTCCGGGAATAGACATGATTTTGTTCTAAAGGGCACTTGAAATTTTAAAAACTGTTATGTTCAGATAGTTTCAATTCTTTTACTTTTATTTATTGTGGAATAATCTTTAACACAAGGTTTGCAAATTTGCTTTTTTAATGTAAAAGACAATAGTTAAATAAAATCCATCAAACCAACTCTCACTAAAAACTGATGTGGACGTGCAATCTCCTGGAGAATCCCTGCCCTGCTGACTTCTTCCTACCCGGGATCCATGACTATATATATACCTTGGAGATAGCAGCAGGAGGAGACCATTCAGCCTTTCAATCCTGCTCCACCATTCAATGGGAAACAGCTGATCATCCAGCTCAGTCTCCTGTTCCTGCTGTGCTCCAATCCCCTTTCATGACTTTACCTCGAAGAACTATATCTAAGTCCTCCTTTGGTTTCACTGCCTTTTGTTCCAGTGACGTTGCTGTGTTGCTGTGTCGATGGAGGCAGGGGTAATGTAATGGTGCTGCCTCCTGGAGGATGCACTCAGCGTCCCTCATTATCCTGCAGTAACATCAACTGGGTTTCAGCAACACGAGAAATAAACCATTTCCAGGATATGGGCATCACTGGCTCAGCCAGCATTTGTTCCCCATCTCTAGTTACCCTTGAGAAGATGGTAGTGAGCTGCCGTCTGGTACCATTCACAGTCCATTTGGTGCAGATAGACCGACAATGCTGGGAGGAGAGTGTTGCAGGATTTTGGCCGAGTGACTCTCTATATTTGCTTCTTCAAATGTTGTTTAACTTAATCATGATCTGCACTTGATTTTGAGATTTCAGTCTGCCTAGTTACCCTTGAGAAGATGGTAGTGAGCTGCCGTCTGGTACCATTCACAGTCCATTTGGTGCAGATAGACCGACAATGCTGGGAGGAGAGTGTTGCAGGATTTTGGCCGAGTGACTCTCTATCTTTGCTTCTTCAAATGTTGTTTAACTTAATCATGATCTGCACTTGATTTTGAGATTTCAGTCTGCAATCTTCACCATCTAGCACCCTGAATAAAGGAATATGTACAGATTAGAAATTCAGAACAGACAATTCCTGTTTCTCTGGAATATCTTTTTCCCCTTTCTTCCCTCAAAGCTGTAACCCTCCAGCCCACGTACTCTCCCCCACCATTCTGACTCCACTACCCCCTAATGTACACCCTCCCCATTCTCATGGAGTTGCTGATAAACAGATCCATGCCACCACTTCCCGTCCCTGGTTAGACTCTGCACCCTT
>NW_025207646.1:7633-9468 GCF_004010195.1 Chiloscyllium plagiosum | reverse complement strand
GTTTCCTCTGGGTGCTCCAGTTTCATCCCACAGTCCAAAGATGTGCAGGTTTAGTGGATTGGTTATGCGAAATTCCCAGTGTCCATGTCTGTGCAGGTTAAGCCATTAACCATGGGAAATACAGGGAAAGGGTGAGTCTGAATGGGATGCTCATCATAGGGTTGGTGTGGACTCCATGGGTGATTACCCTGTTTCTGCACTGTAGAGATTCTATTCCATTCTCATGAAGGAGAATGTACTTATCTCAATGTGCTGTGAATCTGTGGAATGCCCTATTCAAAATGCGGTGAATGCCAGGACAATGAGCAAATTTACTGAAGAGATACAGATGTTGAATTTGCAATGAGATGAAGGGTGAGAGAGGGAGCAAGTGGGAAATTCCAGCTGAGACCGATGTGAGCTCAATCATCACCGTATAAAATGGTGGAGCTGGTTCGAAGGGCTGTATTGACTTTCCAGGGCTTATCTTCTTACGGTAATAACTGGAAAGCTGAACCCAAAACTCACCACCTTCACCAAAGGAGATTTTTGGAAAAAGCAGGATAGTCAGGTGGATTAGCGTTCCAAACTTAGATAGTGAGGAAGCATGTGGGAGATAATGATTTTACATTTTTAAACTGAGCCGAGTTAAAAATCACACAACAGACAGATTATCGTCCAACAGGTTTAATTGGATCATGACGAAGGAGCAACGCTCCGAAATCTAGTGTGCTTCCAATGAAACCTGAGGGACTATAACCTGGTGTTGTGAGTTTTTAACTTTGTACACCCCAGTCCAACACCGGCATCTCCAAATCATGTAAACTGAGGGGAGACAGTGATGTATGGTTTTAGACTGTGTAGTACACTCACACCATCCAGAATACTCTGTTTTGGATATCTATCCTGTACTTTATTACAAAGCCAAGGTCTCTGACGATGAAAACAAAAACACCCAGGTAACATCCCCTCACTTCGTAATCTGATAAAAGACTTGTGATAAGTATGGTTGAATTTAGAATGCAGTTGGAAAGCGGGAAGATTAAATCCAATCCCAAGATCTTGTGCTTAAATAAAGGAGACTACAATAGGATGAGGCAGGAGTTGGCTAATGTAGACTGGAAGTAAAGACTTTAGGGTGGGACAGTTGACAGACAGTGAAGGAATATCAAAGAATTTTTCAAACTGCTCAGCAAAAGTGTATATCAGTGAAAAGGAAGGACTGTCGGAAAAGGAGTAATCTGCCATGGGTGGCTAAGGAAATAATGGAGTCTATCAAATTGAAATTGAAAGTAGACAAATTGGCAAAGACCAAGGAGAAACTAGGAGATGAGAAAAACTTTAAAGATCAACAGAAACGAGATGGGATTGAGTCGCTATCCCCAGGGCCAGAATAGCAGTTTACACGGCTAGAGGGGAGCCTATTGTGTGGGGAACATATGGTCTCTGTAATTGTTGAAGCACTTAACTGTTACCATAGAGATAATCCTGATCAAGTTAAAACTCACAGCACACTCCAAAAGCTTGTACTTCCAAATAAACCTGTTGGACTATAACCTGGTGATGTGTGGTTTTTAACTTTGCCCACCCCGCTCCAACACCAGTTCTTCCACATCAGAATCCTGACAGACAGCCCCACTGAAACTGAAGTGCCTGTCAGATACCTGACTGAGCCACAGGGGCGTGGGGGAGGGGTATGTGGTTTAACCACAAAGTGCTGAACTGAACTCTACTTTCCAACTGCCGTTGCCATGGAGATAATATTGAGAGACAGCGTCCATTCAAAACCACAAACCACAAAGGTATAAGAATGGGAGCGGCACATCGGACAGGCGGGGAGTTACCTGATGCTGCCT
>NW_025207646.1:5093-7143 GCF_004010195.1 Chiloscyllium plagiosum | reverse complement strand
CCAAGCCTCTTATGGTCTTATATACTTCCAGAAAAGATCACCCCCTGTTTCCACTGCTCTAAACAAAAAAAATCCTCGCTTGTCCAACCTCTCCCTATAATTCAGACCCCTGAGTCCTGGCAAAAAATCTTGTAAATTTCTTATGCACTTTTTCCAGTTTAATAACTGAAACCTGCACTGCACTCATCACATTTCTCGTGTTTCCCAACGGCACTGGAACCGACGTGACAACACCAATGGATTACAAGCCATGATCAATAATTAACTCCTTTACGACAATCCTGCTTTCATCGCATTTTTCATGCTGCAGGTATCCTTGTGTCTTTCTGGTTGCATGGTTAATTAAAAAATTGTCCTCATACAAAACAAATCTGTAGCTTAATTGTTCCTGGGAAATGTGCCATGTTTCTTCAGACTTTTAACAACAAATGAACTCTCTCTCCACAGTCACCACGCTAACATGGACTTGGTTGTGTCTCAGTAATGTTTCCAGTCACACTGAAATTTGAAATATTCGCCCACGGACAGAATACACACCTTTCCTTCCACATGAAAAGGCCAAATGCTATTCAGATCGGCACGGATCAAGTAACTATCAAAACGGAACGTGAAGTTCAATTTGAATTTCTTATCCACAAATCCGCCCTTTCAGAACCCTACAACAGACAAAACAGGTCACCACCGTTAACACAGGATGGAAATTCATAAGACAGTGATAGTATTAAATTGTAGATTCTTTGTTCCCCCAAAGCTTTAAATCTCAGTCTCACAATTGCTCTCGTCTGTGAACTTAAATCCAAACCAATCTCCTCACCCCTTTTCCTCCACACCCAGTTCTCACACACACTCTCTTCTCTTTGAAATCAGCTTCCTCGCTCCTGCCTGCAGACTAAGAACCAAAAAAAGGTCTCCTCCCACAATCCAAATATGCGCAGGTCAGGTAAATTGGCCATGCTAAATTGCCCATAGTGTTAGGTGCATTAGTCAGAGGGAAATGGGTCTGGGTGGGTTACTCTTCTGATGGTTGGTCTGGACTGGTTGGGCCGAAGGGCCTGTTTCCACACTGTAGGAAATCTAATCTAATCAAATCAATGAGTCTGACTCGGAGCCTCCTGGATGTTGGTGAATCCTTCCCCGACCTCCCAGGTTTCCTTCCTGGTCAGAACCAAACTGATTTTTTTGCCCCAATCTGGAACATTTTATTTATTTCCCCCACACGGACCCTCTGATGAGAACCATCCTGCATACACTGGCCAAGACATATTTGATTGAACTAAGATGAACCAAATTAGAACTTTAATTGCAGGCCCATCTGTGTTCCTTTCAATAACATTCCTGAATCTTCACACGAGTTCTGATAACTTTCTGCAAAATGCTCCCCCCACTGATAACCGACCACTTGTCACGAAATCAGGGACAGGGGCCATTTCCCTGTGTCCTATTCCCAGAGGGAGGAAACTGCGAATGACAGATTAATCCCACACACGCACAGCCTCCCTCCTGGCCCTGACTAGCCCTGCACATACACCAACAATTGGCCAGCACTGCGCCCGTGCACTGGTCTCCCCTCGTACAGCACATGCTCCAGGTCACACACGGAGCTGGGTGATTGACAGCAGCTGCTGCCCAATAGGGTGGAGAGGGCAGGACTAGAGATTGTAAACAATGAATAAATGTGGAGGACACTGGGGGATGGACAGGTCAGTGAGGGACAGGAGCAGTGCAGCAGTGGGAGGGGACCCTGGACAAAGTGAGCAATGGGAGAGTCTGACAGGAGAGAAACTACAGGAAGCTCTGTTGAGGCTCAGGCAGGGCCAGCTGGGAGACAGTATGGCCTGGCGGCTTGTGCATGTTTTCCAATCAGCCTTTTCAAAGACGGTGTTACTCAACTCTGAGTCCGATCGTCCTGGTTCAGAGGTAAGGACACTACCACCAATTTCTGGTGGGCTAGTGGAAAGAAGGGAAGATTTTCTCAATCTCTCTCACATGGAAACTCCATGAGCTCCTTCCACATACTGTCTATGGTGGGGATGAAAACAGAGCAGATGGG
>NW_025207646.1:1674-2924 GCF_004010195.1 Chiloscyllium plagiosum | reverse complement strand
ATCACAATGTCTCTCTAGTTTCAGCTAGTTACTCTCATTAAGAGAATTTAAATGAGCTAGAAACCTTTCTTCACTTCAAACATTTCCATTATAATCTAAAGCCCCGATCTTTACTTAAGCTGACATTTTAGACTTTTAAAAACTGTTAAAAAAAACTGGCTGTTCCCATTGGGACCATGTGAATTTCTGAATGGCCTGAACTAAAACTGATGCTGAGCTTCACCTTCTCCCTGTCTCCCCTCCGTCTGTTTACACCCAACTCTGAAACCCTCTCATTGAGCCAAGCAGCCCTCACAGTGCATCCTGTCATTTTTATTATCTGTTCATACCGACAGTGCCCTATGCCTCCTGCAGTGTTCCAGTGTATCTCAATGGGAGTTCAGGAACTGCATCTCATCTTTCAATTCAGCCCTTTGTAACACCAGAGTCAACACAGACTTCAGCAGTTTCTGCATGAACAGGCAGTTGTAAGAATCTGGAACATTCCACCTGAAATGGTGCTGGAATTTGAGTCCATAAGGAATTTTAATGAGAAGTTTCCAGTGAATTGAAAATAAGGAGTTTACAGGTTAACATCATGAAGTGGGTAACTAGGACCAAATCTGACAGTTCCTACAAAGAGGCGAGGTGTAATTTGGATAAATCTGTGCTCCCTCTCAGGGCAATATCTCCTTCCTCAGCTGCAGGGCCCAGAACAGAACACATACCCCAAGGGTGATCCAACCACAAATTTGAACATCTTTCTGACGATAGAAAATTGCTTTTCAGATCCCTGCCTCAATTATTCTCAATTAATATCCTATAAAATGAATTCAAAAAACAAAGCTCACAGTCAATGCAAGATGAATAGTGAAGGCAAACACTTCTCTTGGTATGTGTTTGGTGTGTAAATGCTCCTCTTCAAATCAACCCGCCCCCACCCAGGAAGAGGACATGTCCATGTGCCTCGCTGTACCTTGCCCCAAATAAAGATGGCGGCCATAACCCAGGACCTATCACTGTCTGAGGGCCACAGCCATTTTCCCATTTGCTGTAAACGTGGGACCAAGAGTTTCTAATTCAGGGCTAACTACCTGTACAGAGTGTAATTAAACCCTCCCAGTATATGATTTGGAGATGCTGGTTAACAGACAATCAATTTTTCAATGTATAATTTCAGTTACATCACACTGTAAATTTTTGCTATAAATTCTGTGTTACGATTGAGCCCTCCACTATCACCTGAAGGAGCGTCGCTCTGAAAGCTAGTG
>NW_025207646.1:0-849 GCF_004010195.1 Chiloscyllium plagiosum | reverse complement strand
CAGCCCCTTCACTTGCCAATGCAAGAGGTGTAAAACCTGTGCCCACACCTCCCCCCTCGCCTCCAAAGGACCCTTCCACATCCAGCAGAGATTTTCCCGCACATCCAAACACCTCCCCTATTACGGCCTTTGCTTTCGGTGTGGTCTCCTCTCCACTGGGGAGTCAGGACACCAACTTGCAGAATGTGTCAGTGAGCATTTCTGGGACACATGCACCAACCAACCCCACCATCGTGTGGCTGACCACTTCAACTTCCCCACCCACTCCGCCAAGGACATGCAAGTCCTGGGCCACCTCCACCACCAAATCCCAGCCAGCCGACGCCTGGAGGAAGAAAACCTCATATTCCACATTGGGACCCTTTAACCACAGAATCAAGGTTTCCTCATCTCCCCGCCCCTGCCTTATCCCAGATCCAACCCTCCAAATAGACACAATCCTCTTGAACTGTCCCACCTGTTCATCTTCCTTTCCAATTATCCACTCCACCCTCTCTCCATTACCCTTCACCTATATCTACCTATTGCCTTCCTAGCTCCCTTCCCACCAACCCCACACATCCCTCTTATTTAACTCTCAGCCCTCTTACTACCGCCCACCCCCCCAATCCCAGCATTCCTGATGAAAGGAATATGCCCAAAACGTCGATTCTCCTGCTTCTGGGATGCTACCTGACCTGCTGTGCTTTTGCAGTGCCACGTGGTAACGCAAGCTGGAAGAACAACACCTCAACTTCTACTTGGGGACCCTGCACCTCTCGAGCCCCAGTATCAAATTCAATAATTTTAGGTCCTGAACTCTCCAATGTCCTAGACCCCTCGCCTCTGAACCCACACACGGGTTATCAA
>NW_025207645.1:0-13226 GCF_004010195.1 Chiloscyllium plagiosum | reverse complement strand
TTCTAGTGTGAATACTGATAAAAAGTATTCATTTAGCACTTCCCCTATCTCATCCAACTCCACGCACAACTTCCCACTACTATCCTTGAGTGACACTAATCTTATTCTTGTCATTCTTTTATTCCTGATATACCTATAGGAAGACTTCGGGTTTTCCTTGATCCTATCTGCCAACAACTTCTCATGTCCCCTCCTGTCTCTTCTTAGCTCTCTCTTTAGGTCTTTCCTGGCTAACTTGTAACTCTCAAGCGCCCTCACCGAGCCATCACATCTCATCCTAACATCAACCTTCTTCTTCCTCTTGACAAGATATTGAACTTCCTTAGTAAAGTACGGATCCCACGCTCAACAACCACCAGCTAACCCAAAACAGATCCTTGCGGTACACCACTAGTAACTGACCTCCAGTACATACTTTTCAAGGACATGCAGTCCTTGAATAAACTCCACAGTTCAATTGTGCCCATCCTCTGCAGTTTCCTTCCCCATCCTATGCATCCCAAATCTTGCCTAATCGCATCATAAGTGCCTTTCTCCAGTTATAACTCTTGCCCTGCGGTATATACCTATCCCTTTCCATCATTAATGTAAACATAGCCAAATTGTGATCACTATCACCAAAGTGCTCACCTACCTCCAAATCTAACACTTGGCCGGGTTTATTACCTGGATCCAAATCTAATGTGGTCTCACACTTTGTTGGCCTGTCGACATACTGTGTCAGGAAACCCTCCTGTACACATTGGACAAAAACTGACCCATCTAAAGTACTTGAACTATAGTATCCTCAGTCAACATTTGGAAAGTTAAAAACCCCATAACAACTACCCTGTCACTCTTTCTCTTATCGAGGATTATCTTTGCTATCCTATCCTCTACATCTCTGGAACTATTTATAAGCCTATAGAAAACTCCCAACACGGTGACCTCTCCTTTTCTGTTTCTAATCTCAGCCCATACTACCTCAGCCCAGACAAGTCCTCAAACATCCCTTCTGCAACTGTAATACTGTCCTTGACTAACAATGCCACATCTCCCCCTCTTTTACCATTTTCTCTGTTCTTACTGAAACATCTAAATCCCGGAACCTGTAATAACCATTCCTGTCCCTGCTCTAACCCTGTTTCTGAAATAGCCACAACATCAAAATCCCAGGAACCCATGCTGCAAGTTCACCCAGCTTGTTGCAGATGCTCCTAGCGTTGAAGTAGACATACTTCAAACCAACATTTTGCTACCAATGCCTGCTTGCAACCTTGAAATCTTAGTTTTGACCTCACTACTCTCAACCTCCTGTATACTCGAACGACAATTCTGGTTCCCATACCCCTGCTGAATTAGTTTAAACCCACCCGAAGAGCATGAGCAAATTTCCTCCTCCAGCATATTGGTAGCCCTTTGGTTCAGGAGAAGACCGTCCTGTTTGTAGAGATCCCACTTACCCCAGAAAGAGCCCCAATTATCCCAGAATCCAAAACCCTCCCTCCTGCACTATCCCTGTATCCACATGTTCAACTCCTCTCTCTCCCTATTCCTCACCTTGCTAGCAGATGGCATGGGCAACAAACCAGAGATAATAAATCTGATTGTTCTAGCTCTGAGCTTCCATCCTGGCACCTGGAAGGCAACACACCAACCGTGAGTTTCTCTTATTCTCACAGAATCTCCTATCTGTCCCCCTAACTATGGAATCCCCAATGACTAATGCTTTGCTCCTTTTCCCCTTCCCTTCTGAGTAACAGGGACAGTGTTAGCAGCAATTGATAGACACAGCTAAGTGTTTGTACAACCAACAGATCAGATCTAAAATCTATAGTTCTGCCACATTCACTCGTGAATGGTGAGGGAACAATTAAATCTCTCACTGGAGGAGGAGGCTTCAAAGATATTCCCATCCTCAATGATGAGAGAACTGAATGCATCAGTGCAAAAGATAAGGCTGAAGCATTTGCAACAACCTTCAACCAGAAGTACCAAGTGGATGACCCATCTTGGCCTCCTCCTAAAATCCCCAGTATCACAGATGCCAGTCTTCAGCCAATTGAATTCACTCCACGTGATATCAGAAAATATCTGTGAGCACTAGACACTACAAAGTCTGAAAGCTTTGATAACATTCGACAATAGAACTGAAGCCTTGTGCTTCAAAAATGCCCCTAGCCAAATTGTTCCAATACAGCTGCGACAGTGACACCCATGTGATAATGTGGAAATTGGCCAGGTATATGCTGTGCATAAAAAGCAGGACAAATCCAACCTGATGAGGCCAATTACCATCAGTCTGCTCTCAATCATCAGTAAACTGATAAAGGTATCATCAACAACATTACCGAGTAGCAGTTACTTAACAATAACCTGCTCACTAAGGCTCGATTTGAGATCTATCAGGGCCACTCAACTCCTGACCTCATTACAGCCGTGGTTCAAACATGGAAAAAAGCACTGCATTCCAGACGTAAAGTTTGAGTGACTCTTGGACTCAAGTGCACATTTGCCAGAATGTGGCATTTAGGATCCTGTGAAACTGAAGATAATGGGAATTAGGGAGAAACCTCTCTACTGGTTGGAACTACATTTAGCATAGACGAAGGTATTGTAGTTGTTGGAGTTCAGTCATCTGAGCTGGAAGATATCTGTGCAGAAGTTCCTTAGTGTTGTATCATTGGCCCAACCATTTTCAGATGTACAATCAATTACCTTTTGTAACAATGTCAGAAGTTGGGATGTTTGCCAATGCTTGCACAAAGCTCAGTATCACCTGGGATCCTCAGGTACTGAAACAATCCATATTCGGCAAGACCTGGACAATACCTAGGCTTGGGCAGAGAAGTGGCAAGCAACATTTATGCTACACAAATGCTAGGCAATGACTATCTCCAACAAATGGGAATCTAATCATCGTTCTCTAATGGTATCACTATCACGGAATTCCTCACTATCAACATCTTAGGGGTTACCATTGACTATAAACCAAACTGGACTAGCCATATAAATATTGTGGCTGCAAGAGCAGGTCAGAGGCTAGCAATCCTGCAGCAAGTAAATCATCACCTGACTCCCTGAAATCTGTGCATCATCTACAAGGCACACGTCAGGAGGGTAACAAAATATGCCCACTTGCCTGACTGAGTGCAGCTTCATCCCCACACAAGAAGCTTGATGCAATCTGGGACAAAGCCTGTTTGATTGGTGCCATATCCATAAATATCCACTTGCTCTGCTACTAGCACTTAATAGCGGAAATGTATGCAATCTACAAGACGCATTACAGAGATTCACGAAGGTCCCTTTGACAGCACCCTCCAAACTTATGACCACTTCCTACTAGAAAGATAGGGGCAATGGATACATTGGAACACCACCATCTACAACTTTCCCCAGCCACTCACCATCCTGAGTTGTCAATGTATCACCTCATCTTCACTGCCACTGGGTCAAAATCCTGGAATTCCATTCACTCTCATATATGCCACTGTGGGTCTACCTACAGTACAGAGCTGCAGTTCAAGAAGGTTGCTCACCACCATTTTCTCAAGGGCAACTTGGGATGGGCAATAAATGCTGGTCCACCTGGCATTGCTCACATTAAAAGGAAGGGACAGACTGTAAAAACGGTTAAAAAAACCGTGCAGCCATTAGGTCAAAGAAGGGAAAAAAGGTAAAGAGACAAAATTAATGAACACCAATTTAATGTGTATAGCATTTGGAAATAAATAAATGAATTTATGGCACAAATAGAGGTAAATAGGTATGATTTGCAACCTACTGCAGAGATAATGGCTACAGGGAGGTCAAAACTCTGAAATTAATTTAAGAGTATGTGACATTTCAAAAGGACAGTCAGGAAACAAAAAGGTGATGATGTAGCATTGTTGGTATGAAACAAGCAAGTAGGATAGGAGGAAAAAGTCTTGGATTGGAAGACTTAGAATCCATATGCATAGAATTAAGAAACAAGAAAGGGAAGACAACATGAGTAAAGTAATCTATAGGGTTCCTAAGAGTAGTTACACACTTGTACTGAAAATAAATCAGGTGCTAATAAAGGCATGGAAAAAAGACAGCTCATTAATCATGGTTGACTTTAATCATAATGTACTTTGGGAAACCAAATTGATAGAGAAAGCCTGGGGAAGAATTCATGGAGATAACTCCGAGCAGTTTCCGAGAATAATGTGTTGTTGATCCTACCAGGGACCAGACTATATTGGACTTGGTCATGTGTAATGAGGCAGGTTTATTAAATGATTTGAGTAAATGATCATAAAATGGCAGAATTTAACATTCAGTTCGAGACTGAGAAACATGGTTCGGAAACAGCTGTGCTAAAATTAAGTCAGGGTAATTATAAAGAAATTGGGCAGAACTGGCTAAAATGGCTTGGCAAAAGGATTTAATGGAAAAGACAGGAAGATATTCGCAGATATTTAAGAAAATGGTTAATTGCTCCCAACAAAGATATATTCCAGTGAAGCAGGATTCTAGAATTGCAATAAACTAACCATGGTTAACCAAGAAAGCCAAGAATGTGTCAAATTGAAAGACAAAAACAATGTTAGGAAGATTGGTGGTAAGGCAAATGATTGGGAAAGTTTTAACAACTAATAAAAGCTTACCAAATTATTAACAGAAAATAAATTGAGGGCAAACTAGCAAATAATGTAAAAAGTGGACAGAAGAGCTTCTTCAAATATATATAAGGAAACGAGATGACAAAATGAACGTAAGTCCCTTGAAAATTGAGGCTGGGCAAATAATAATAAGGTACCAGAAAATGGCAAAGGAATTGAGAGAGTACTTGGCATAAATCTTCACAGGAGATATAATGACAATCGTGACCGAAAATTCCTGGGGAAATTAATGGAGTTAAAGCCTCCTTGAGCTGTTGGGTTACTTCCTTTAAAGGAAGTTACTACTGAGATACTGGATGCATTGTTATTAATCTTCCAACAATTCTTAGATGCTGGAAAAGTCCCAGACAATTAGAAAGCTGAGAATGTGATATCCTTATCCAAAAAGGATGCGAGACTTAAAAAACAAGTAACTTAAGGCCAGTTAGCTCAATGTTGGGAAACATTAAAGTATATTATAAAGGATGTAATAGCAAAACATTTAGAAATGCAAAACCAAATTAAGCAGAGTCAAAATAGCTTCATGAAGGGGAAATCACACCTGACACATTGACTGGGCTTCTTTGAGGAGGTGACAAGCAGAATGGATAAATATGAAGCAGTGCATGTTACATATTTGAATTTCCAAAAGACATTCAATAAGTTGCCACACACATGTCTACTTAAGATAAGTGCCTTTAGTATTGGGGATAGAATATCAGCTTGGATGTGAATGGATAGAAGATGGAGCATTGAACATTAAGCCCTTGGTATTGAGGGTACAATATTGGCACTAAGACATTAAGCTCTTAGTACAGGGGCATGAATAGTGGACTGGCTAACAAATAGAAGACAGAATATTGGGATAAGGGGGACAGATGTCAGTACTGGGGCTACAATTATTTACAATATACATTAATGATTTAGACAAAGGAAGTGAATTATACTATGGCCCAGTTTGCAGATGCCACAAAAATAGGGGACATTTAAGTGGTGAAGATGATACAAAGTCAGATAGTAATGTAGACAGCTCAAGTGAGTGAGCAAAACCTTGGCAGATAGGATATAAATATATGGAAAATGTGAGGCAGGAATAGAGGAGTTGAATATTATTTAAATGAAAAAAAAACTGCAGCATAGAGGAATTTGGACATCCTTATATACTAAAACAAAAAGAAACATCAAAAAGCTAGCATACAAGTTGATAAGCTAAAAGAGAAGGCAAATGGATATCACTTTTTATTTTAAATTGAAAGGAGTGTAAATGTACGGAGAACTTGCTAAAACTATGCAAAATCTTAGTTAGACAACACTTGAAAAACTGCAACAGTTTTGGTTCCCTTATCTGGTGAAAGATATTCTGGTATTGGAGAGAGTCCAGAAAAAGGTTCACTGGGTTGATCCCAGTTTGGAGCAAGTTTCTTATGAGGTCAGGTTGTGTAGGTTGGGCCTGGGCTCAATGGAATTTAGATGAAGTAGAGGTGACCTTATGTAAATGCATAGATATCTCAGGGAGCTTAATGGCTAGATGCTGTTTCCCTTTGTGGTAAAACAGATGGTAAAATCATACATAAGTGGTTGCCTATTTAAAACAGATGAGGCAGAATTTCTTCTCTTTGAAGGTAATGAACAAGTATTTCTTTACTGCAAAGGGATGTACAGGTTGGGTCATTAAGTATTTTCAAAGCTGAGATTGAGAGATGTTTAATCAGTCAGGGAATGAAGCTGTTTGGGGAAAAGGCAGGAAAGTGATGCTGAGGATCATAAGATCAATTATTACCTCATTGAACGGTAGACCAGATACGATGGACCAAATGATATACATCTGTTCCTATGTCTTATGGGGACTGTCCAAAATGACCTTCTGTGTATTCTGAGACCGTAAAATCTTATTCGAGACCACCTGACCAGGGGAAACATCATCCTTGCATTGAGTGCGCCCAGCCCCGTCAGAAATGTATACATTTGAACGAGAATCCCTCTCAGGCTTCTCCACACTGATAAATACAAACCGTGTTAATGTTAATGCATGGCAAACTGAGAACTGTAAGGAATAAGGGCACAAACTGTGGGATGGATGAGAAATTAACTGGAACTTAGTCTTCAGTAAAAAGAAACCTACAAGTTACATTCTTCTAGAGGACAAGGATAACCAGGCAACAACATGGTCAACTCATTTCACAGCAAAGTGAAATTGCTGATAAATATTCCATATTTATCCTGGGAATCCTTGTGTTAACAACTCACAGTAAGGTGCAGTGCTAGTTCTGATTAATAAAACTATAATCTGAAAGGAACATTAGGCCCCAAGTCTAATTATCTTACTGGATCACTAAGTTGTAGTTCCTTAGACTATCCTACTTGGAAGGGAATATCTCAGATTTCAGCCAGTACTTGAATTTTGTGATACATGTTAAAAGCTATTACTGTATCTTTGTATCACAGAAGCAAAGAGACAGTGAGCAATGAACAGAAAAAAACAATAGGAGAAATAGTTCTCATAGTTTGCCATGCATTAACATTAACACCATTAGATGAGATACCCCATCTGTCCAGAAATGTTTGTATCTTTTCTCAAGAAGGTTAAATTCAGTTTGTCCTGTTTGTTCTTCTGGTGTTTGATATAATGACCAACTGTTTTGCTCTGAATTTATCAGGGCATACAAGGGGACAGTTCAAGATTATTGCTCACATTCAGAAAGCCTTGCCAACAATGACAACGGTCTCTGACTCAGTCAATGTGCTGTTTGTCTTTTCCCTGCCACTGCATTATGATTTTCCAACCAGTACATCTGGAATACCTTCTGCCTGATTTCTTGTTTGGGTCAGGAGACTTGTTTCCTGCTGGTTATGGTGATAAGCTGTGATTGTCACAGATGAGCTCTGATTGTGTCATTGACATTGCTGCTGATTAGAAAATTCCCACGTTCCCACTCAGGTGGTAGCTGAAGGCAAGCTATCAAAAATAACTGCATTAAAGGTCCGTAATCCCTAGAAACTGGCAACTCTTTTTCCATTGCTTCCTGATGTGCGCGGTTGAAAATGTCTTGCAACCAGTAGTTTTCAACCAATGAGAGGAACGTGTCAATGAAAAAGAAACAAGATTATCTACAACTCCAAAAGACACTATTCAATTTTTTTGTCATCTGTGCTGTGTGAGTTGAGATAATGTAGTAGTCTAACCCTTTAACTCAGAAAATTCTAAAAAGATTTTATTTCTGAGATTCTCTGCCACTTTGCTGCATCAATCTTTTGAGTTCCCCAATTTAGATCCTTCTCTAATTTACTCCCCTGCTCCCCAACTCTCCTTGTTCCCTCTCTGACCTCACCTTGTTTGTGAGATCCATTTCCTGGTCACTGAACTCTGTTCCAGCAAAGCTGCTGACCAAATAGTTTCCCCTTCTGGTCCTATTACTTATTAACAAAACAAATTGTTAATTCTTCTGTAAAGTTGTCTCTGTCACTCTTCAAGTAGTTCTTGTCACATTCTTCCTCAAAAAGAAACATTCTTGATAGTTGAACCTTTGCAACCTGGTGACCCACCTCCAAACCTCCAACATTGTCCAGAGTTTTGTTTTTAAAGCATTGTCAATTCACAGCTAACTTTCCCACATTGCCACATTTTAAGACATCTTTAATCAACCTATTTGGACATGTTATGGCACATCTCTGGAGCAGATGTGACTTGAACATGAATATTCTGGCCCAGAGATGTATCAAAAGTTCAGCTAATGTCTCATGCCACTGCACAAAATTGAGGTCATTAAGCGTTGGTCTCAGTGAAGGACATGCATCTCCTCATCGTTATAACTTCTCTTCTAGTTATTGAAGCAGCTGATTATATTAACTTCATTGAGCTCACTTCCATGTTCGAACTTGGCTTTCTCATCTATATACTCCTCTCTGACAATATCAACAAAGGAGATGTAACATGAATCCAATGAAGCATTGATACTACCGAGTTCAACCTCTCCACTATACTTCATGGCCACCTTAGAGTTGTCAGGCTACTTGTTGGATGCCTTGGACCAGACATTTTGATGGCTAGACAGCTGATAATCCAGCATGGTTGGCAGTTGCACTTGGGAATACTATGGAGTCCTCATTGTAATATATTGCAAAGGAAATGCCTGGGAAATTAAAGATTCTGCTACTCAATTTCCTTTTTACCTAGAATTCCCTCAAGGTATCCATTTGATTCTGAGAAATTGGAATGAAGTTAAGTTAAAGATAATTCAAGAAAGGCTAGGCTATTAAATCCAGAGTCTAACTCTTGAGTTAACTAACTTCAACTTGCCTCACACACACCTTAAACTCCCTCAATCCTTATTTGACAACCTCACTCCTGCCCACGCTCGGGGTTTCTACATACCCACCTGGCTCCAGACATCTCTTCTTTTCTCATTCTTCGCTCCTGATCTGCCTTATCCTACCTGATACCTGACACCTCCTTCTCCTGCACCAGAGCTGGTCTGCCTCCTCCTGAGGCCAAACTCCCACCCCTCCCCACTAGACTTGACTCCCTCCAGGATCTAACATACATGCTCCTCTCACTCTCCTGCGCTCACTGGACCTGATAGTTCCCACCTACCCTAAGCGACAGTAAATACTGCATAATTTATTTGGCCCCCTAACCACTACATGCTTGGCATCCTATCTATCTGGGAGCCTACTGACCTGGCAGCCAACCCCTTCTTATCTGGCATCCTACCCTCATGGCACTATAACAACACAGTTGCCTTGTGTTTACCATTTGACAGCAGTTGTCAAAGTGACTGTCTTTGATTCTGAACCTTAAATTTCACAAAACAGCAGCTGATTGCTGTGAAATCAGGGCAGAGGTTGCCTTCACCTGACAGTTCTACAATACAAGAAAACCATCAGAATGGAAGCAGAGCTCCGCATTTCTCAAGGAGCCCTGATTGGAATCCACTGTCAGAAATGTGGAGCTGTCTCATTAAAAAAAAGAAGGGTCTGAGTAGCAACTTGTGAAAATGGTGACAAGAATAACAAGTTGGTAGATGCCATTGCAAGCAAATTTTCACTCCAATTGTAGTGCATTATATTCTACTAAAGACAAGGATTTCCGAGGAGTAGACTGAAAGAATTCTCTTGCGGGGCTACCTTAGACTCTGTATTCTTGCCACCTTTTTTCAAACACCTCCTGTCAATAGGAGACTTTGGTTTGTGACTTTGTTGTTAATAATCATCACCCATTTGTTGGTGCCAGGCATATTTTAACAGTTGGAAGGAAGGAAGAAAGATATATCTGGTCCAAAGAAAATATCCCCAGTCCCTTATTGATTCTTTGATTAGAATTCCTGACTGTCTTCAAGAAGAAATCTGTACTTAATGCAATTTGCAATGAGTGTGAAAGATCAATTAGACAATTTTTTAAAATAGGTGCTCTTTTGATAACCTCAATAGATTCAGGCATGTCAAGACATTGTTTGACAATAAACCCATTTCCAAGCACTTTGTGAGCTAAATACTTATAATCAGCATCAATTATTGTACATGATTTTCCACATCATTTGGTCTCACAGGCAGTAACAGTGGCATGTTTTAATTGTTATAAATTACACTAGCATAACTGATGACCACAGACAGCAGGGTTTGTGCTGTCGAACCACATGTACATTGTGTATATGATTAGTATCTTTAAATGCTAGTATCTCAGGGGTAATTGGAGTTGAATTTCCTTCCATTCAGTGGTGTAATTTATATAGAAGTGTAGAAACATATTAAATGTTATCGTTGCTGTGTTGTAAGGGTCATAAATTCAGTGGTTATGATCTGTTCAGCTGTTAATGCACACAAACTACTGTATGTTTTCTCATGCAAATGCCAGGAGAACCCTAACTACATACTTCGTAGAATCTGCAGAAAATTTTGATATACTGTCAGAATTAAATATTATTTCATAGGCATCAGGTGCAGCTAACACAGGACACAATCCATCAGTTCATTACTTTGAGCATTCCAGGCATCAGATTTATGCATCAATATGCCTGGTTCAGAAAGTAACAGTTATATCACAGATTGCTTGAAGAGAAACGTCAGAGTGTGGATATTCAGTCAAGTTTGTAAAGGATTCATAAAAATGTGGAAAATTATTGGAACATCCTGTGAATATTATATTAGTTGAGTGTTTCATTATATTCAAATGGTGAGTATTCATTTGTGTTCAGCTATGACTGAGTGGATAGCACTTAGTGGGTCAGAGGGCTGTGAGTGAGTGACTCTCTACTGTGACTGGCACTTTAGAGTAAGACGAAGGGAATGTTGCATAGTCAGACCTTTGGATGACATTAAAATGAGGCCTCAACTATGTTCCCAGCTGGACGTAAGTGATCCCCTTCACTATTTTGAAGAAGTTCAGGGCAGTTATTCACCTGTCCGCAGCCAATCTATATTTATCTTTTAATCAATGTTGGAAAAAAATGGATTGTCTGGTCATGATCACTTTTTTGTAGGAGTTAATACGTGCAAAGTAGCTGCTCCATTAGTGTGCACACTAACAGCATTGTGGGTCAACCCACAGCTGGTGGACGACAGCATATCAAGAAAGCAGCTCACCCTCACCTTCTCAAGGGTAACTAGGGATGGGTAATAAATGCTGGCCAGCCAGCGACGCCCACATCCCACAAATGAATAAAAAAGAACATTTCCTGTATGATAACAGTGAGTACCATTCAAAACTACTTAACTGGCTGGAAAGCACTTAGAGATGCCTCAAAGCCATCAAAGATACTGAAGTGCAAGTCCTTCCTTTGTTTCAATATATCACAGAGACTTAAACTATGATTCTTGGTTTAGAGATGCTAATTTCTAATGTGCACATCTATAAATAAAAGTTCGTAAAGTGTGTCAAGATTAGAAAAGGGGTGTTGTGATGTAATGAGCAGCACCGCTTCCTCTAAGCCTGGAGCTCTGGGTTCAGTTCCACTCAGGTACTTAACTTACCTCCGTAAGTGGCCACCTTAAATTTCACAACAGCCGTGACTCAGTCAATTGTGAGGGATTGTGGAGGGATTGTGGAATTTCATTCTCCAATACAGCTGTCCACAGAATTTCATCACCAGTCTCCCCCTGCTTGCTTGTGATATTCAAGCTATGACAAGTTAAATCGTTCCTTTCATATTCATTTAAATATGACAGATAGATTGCTGATTTTGGTGCCTACCCACCTAATGCATTTTGGGGTCAGCCTGAAATGAGCAGGAATGTATGGTTTGAGCACCTGATGTATTTAAGAGATGGACCAACCAGCTGCTGGATTTAAGGGCGATTAAAATTGGGTGACATTTAGAATTTTCTAGTAACGTTCACATTCCATGAAGGAACAAATGAAAGAAATTATCTCAGAACATTACAACGTTCTTTGTGGTGACTAAACTGCAGTGTAGTCACTGTGGTAATGAGAGGAACCGTGACAAAGTTCCTAAACCAGCATCAGCACAAACAATAGAATTAAGGAGAATCCAAAAGGGGTTTTACAAATATATTAAGGAAAAAAGGGTAACTAGGGAGAGCCTTTGTGTGGAGCCACAGAAAATGGGGGAGATACTAAATGAATATTTTGCATCAGTATTTACTGTGAAAAAGGATATGGAAGATATAGACCGAAGGGAAGTAGATGGTGACATCTTGCAAAATGTCCAGATTACAGAGGAGGAAGTGCTGGATGTCTTGAAACGGTTAAAGGTGGATAAATCCCCAGGACCTGATCAGATGTACCCGAGAACTCTGTGGAAAGCTAGAGAAGTGATTGCCGGGCCTCTTGCTGAGATATTTGAACCATCAATAGTCACAGTTGAGGTGCCGGAAGACTGGAGGTTGGCAAACATAGTGTCACTGTTCAAGAAGGGCAGTAAAGACAAGCCAGGGAACTACAGAACGGTGAGGCTGACCTCAGTGGTGGACAAGTTGTTGGAGGGAAGCCTGAGGGACAGGATGTACTTGTATTTGGAATGGAAGGACTGATTTGGGATAGTCAACATTGCTTTGTCCGTGGGAAATCATGTCTCACAAACTTGATTGAGTTTTTTGAAGAAGTAACAAAGAAGATTGATGAGGGCAGAGCAGTAGATGTGATCTATATGGACTTCAGTAAGGCGTTCGACAAGTTTCCCCATGGGAGACTGATTAGCAAGGTTAGATCTCATGAAATACAGGGAGAACTACCCATTTGGATATAGAACTGGCTCAAAGGTAGAAGACAGAGGTGGTGGTGGAGGGTTCTTTTTCAGACTGGAGGCCTGTGACCAGTGGAGTTCCACAAGGATCGGTGCTGGGTCTTCTACGTTTTGTCATTTACATAAATGATTTGGATGCAAGCATAAGAGGTACAGTTAGTAAGTTTGCAGATGACACCAAAATTGGAGGTATAGTGGACAGCAAAGAGGATTACCTCAGATTACAACAGGATCTGGACCAGATGG
This sequence comes from Chiloscyllium plagiosum, assembly GCF_004010195.1. Classification (NCBI taxonomy): domain Eukaryota; kingdom Metazoa; phylum Chordata; class Chondrichthyes; order Orectolobiformes; family Hemiscylliidae; genus Chiloscyllium; species Chiloscyllium plagiosum. Next base: position 172 of record NW_025207645.1, on the reverse strand, counting down.
GCCAATGGGCTGAGAAGTGGCAGATAGAGTTTAATTCTGATAAAAGCAAGGTGCTGCGTTTTGGGAAAGCAAATCTTAGCAGGACTTATACACTTAATGGTAAGGTCCTCAGGAGTGTTGCTGAACAAAGAGACCTTGGAATGCAGGTCCATAACTCCTTGAAAGTGGAGTC
>NW_025207644.1:0-13224 GCF_004010195.1 Chiloscyllium plagiosum | reverse complement strand
TTTACCCGAACAGATAATATCTCCAGGTTAAGAATTTCCTGTCTTAAAAAAAAGATAATCAGAGGGGAATAGCAAGCAAGTTGCATTGCTCGCCTTCGTTTAGGTTAGTGGTTTTTTTTCTGTTCAGAACTTGAGTCAGTTCACTTACAGCAGGGGAAGTGTGAAACGTTGCTGGTCTTCTCTCTCTCCTGGAAAACTGAAAAAATGTCTTTGATTTTGCTGTTTGTGAGAAGGGAAGTGTGTATTAGGACTATTGCAAGTTTTTTAAGCAAAGACATGCCAAAGAATTCCTAAAGGCCTGGCACTCCAACCACAACGCCATAAACAAACACATAGATCGAGATACCATCTCTCAACCCCTCAGAAAAGAAACAGGAAATGACATCACGACAAACCCGAGGAACCCCATCCAGGACAAACATATAAATAGAAAGCAGAAGACAACAGCTTCGCTTCACTTGAAAGTCGTCACTGATGATGTTACGTGGCAGGTAATGAAACGACTGGATATCAAACCTACAGCTCAGTGATCAAAACTACACCCTAAACTATTGCAAGTATTTTCGGAACAGCAACATTAAGACGTGTTTGGATAGGATAAGTTACCCGACGCATTGTTATCTGTTATTTCTGTTTCATTCCGTAATTTTCTTACTAAACTTTGTTTGTATAAAACTTGGAATTCGACCCGACTAATTTACACTGGGAATATCCACTATGCACCTCGCGAAACAAAGAGCAAAATTAACATCTGGGCTACATGCTCAAAAACGTTTTGAGAGCTCTTGCGCAAATAGTAACAAAAGTGAGGGAGACAATGCACCCAGCAGATAAGTCCAGACTGACAGCATTAATGTGCAAGAGGCGTCAAGGACAGGAATAATAATGGAAAGTGATAACTGAAGATGCAATAGCGTGTTACATTCATGATCAGTACCCGTGGATCTGTGGTTGCAACTGCGAAACATGCAACCATTTTGTCTTGTGAAAGAATCAAAACTGTGACGCAGTTTGCTATGACAAAGGGAAAAAACAGTGAATAATATCACAATGCTTGATTCAAATGAGATGTAATACTGTGAATCACTGGAAATGACAATACAGAAAAATGTAATCAACTGGCGCTGACAGCAGTCTGAAGGGATAACAAGGCAGTCCAAATGTACACAGTGAAGCAAAGTGAAGCAAAATTAGATATTAGAATACAAGGTTGTTTCAATAGTTCTCAAAATAAATTATTCTGAAAAATTTACACAAAAAAAAACGATTACTTCACTAAATGTGCTGAGTAAACTCGCATAGACAAGGTAAGGATCAACAAAGACAGCTTAAATCGAATCCACAGGCACAATTCTGGGGCAGTGGTTGGACACCAGCCCCTGGATAATGTTCCTTTTGCTCCAGAAGTGTGCAAAACGAGTCTGAATAGGTTTGATTCGGATTACCTTGTGATTAAAAGAATCGACAACAATCCCACCTATTGATTTTTCCTGTCCATGTCCGACAGTGTGCATCTTTTTCAAACTCAACTCGAAATTTCCCCTTTTCCCAACGCCACCCGTGATTCTTCTTACACTTCAAGCCAGTTTCAGAATTTATCTTTCGCGGGCTCCAGTCATAGTCATAGTGTAATACAATCCTCCAGTATAGAGACAGGCAATTCAGCTCAAACTGGGCAACGCTGACTGAAAAGTCCATTAGCAATAACCCCATTTTCGTTTGAGACTAATGCCCAAATCTTTATGAACATTTCCTGTCCATGCCTTTGTCCAAATGCGGTTTTACCATGTGCACACAAAACCTTTACACATTCGTGCTTCATTGGAATGGTCATCGGGATTTACATTTCTTCATTCAAGACAAGCCTGAAATAACCCCATCAACAATAAATCTCCACCACATGACCGAGATTACCGGCACCCTGAACAACTTAGTTTTTACCTGTGCTCATTTTCTTCAGAAGAAAGCATGATCGGGGGTACCACGTTTGACGCTAATAGGACTATCTCTTTGTGGGCGACATGGAAAATTCCTTGTTTCAATTTTAACTGGCCATCTCCCGATTCTCAAAGAGTCAATGGCATTATTGATGCTGTTTATTTTTCTCATTCAGAATTAGAAAAATCTTAGTTATTTTACTTCCAATTTCGACCTCGCTTTCACCTTCACGTGGCCCATATCCGACTGCCCCTTCCCGTCCTCGACGTCTTTATTTCCAGTTGTGAGCATAGGTTGGCCACCAATATCTAATGCAAACCAACTGACTAACATAGCTATCGTTAATATATATACTCACACCCTGGTGCCTATACAGGGAGGACTAGCAATTTGGGTACAGAAATGTCTCAAAGGTAGAAGAGAGAGGGTGGGGCTGGAGGGTTGCTTTTCAGACTGGAGGCCTGTGACCAGTGGTGTGCCACAGGGATCGGTGCTGGGTCCTCTACTTTTTGTCATGTGCATAAATGATTTGGATGCGAGCATAAGAGATACAGTTAGCAAGTTTGCAGATGACACCAAAAGTGGATGTGTCGTGGACAGCGAAGAAGGTTACCTCAGATTACAACAGGATCTATACCAGATGGGCCAATGGGCTGAGAAGTGGCAGATGGAGTTTAACTCAGATAACTGTGAGGTGCTGCATTTTGGGAAAGAAAACCTTAGCAGGACTTATACACTTAATGGGAAGGACCTCTGAACAAAGAGACACTGGAGTGCAGGATCATAGTTCCTTGAAAGTGAAGTCGCAGTTAGATACGATAATGAAGAAGGCATTTGGTATGCTTTCCTTTATTGGTCAGAGTATTGAGTACTGGAGCTGGGAGGCCATGTTGCAGCTGTACAGCACATTGGTTAGACCACTGATGGAATATTGTGTGCAATTCTGGTCTCCTTCCCATCAGAAAGATGTCGTGAAACTTGAAAGGGTTCAGAAAAGATTTACAAGGATGTTGCCAGGTTTGGAGGGTTTGAGCTATACGGAAAGGCTGAACGGCTGGGGCTGTTTACACTGGAGTGTCGGAGGCTGAGGGGTGACCTTATAGAGGTTTACAAAATTATGAGGGGCATGGATCTGGAAATCAGGCAAGGTATTTTCCCTGGGACCGTGGAGTCCAGAACTAGAGGGCATAGGTTTAGGGTGAGAGGGAAAAGATATAAAAGAGACCTATGGGGCAACTTTTTCACACAGAGGGTGGTACGTATATGGAATGAGCTGCCAGAGGAAGTGGGGGAGGCTGATGCAATTGCAATATTTAAGAGGCATTTGGATGGGTATATGAATAGGAACGGTTTGGAGGGATATGGGCCGCATGCTGGCAGGTGGGACAAGATTGGCTGGGGATATCTGGTCGGCATGGATGAGTTGGAACGGACGTTCCGGTTCCCTGCTGGACATCTTTATGACTCTGTGACTCTATAAAGACTGTATTCGATTCTCCTAGTTCCACCGTCTTCATCACAAATGCTCTGATTTTCCCAATGTCCATAAAGGCATCTCCGAACTGTGCACTTTTTACCTCAAACAAGGAGTCTCCTGCAACGTACGTGTCAAAGTCTTCAGACGGATCCACCCCCATTTCCCATACGTCAGTTGTTAACATGATCTTCCCTTACACAACCATGATGGAGACCCCGTTGAGCCACTATCCCATAAGTATCCTCATCCAAAGGATCATTAGTCGCCTTTTCCTTTCGCACGAGCAGAATGCCATCATCAGAAAATTTTTCCCTACCCTCACTTGTGACCATTCCCTCTGCGAAACCCTGGTCCACTCATCCTTCGATCCCAAAACGTTCTCAGAGACACACCTTCCCAGAAGATGTAATGTCTGAACGGTTAGTTACTGCTCCCCTTAAGGTGATCCAAAACTGCAAACATACCTTCCAGGTAGACCAGCACTTTTCCTGCATTTTTTGCAATCTAGTTTATTCCTGCTTGCAATGCGGTCTCCTCGACTTTGGGGAGAGGAAATGCAACCTTCTGACTGCTTCTTAGATCACTTATGCTATACCCCTAAATATGGCCCTGAACTTTCTGTTATTTGCCTCTTCAACACACCAACGTATTTTTGGCAAAGATCTCTGTCTCAATCTTGATCCAGCGAAGCTCAAAGTAAGCTGGAAGAACAGCACCGCATTTTCTGCTTGGTAATGATACTGCTTTTTGGACAAGGCATCTGCTACAAAAACTTTAGGGCGTGAGAAATTGTCGCAAATCTTTCCCCAAGCCCACACAACAGACTGTATCATCACATGGGCTGCTACTACTCACTTCCAATTTTTAGACATTAATAGGTCCCATTAGAAGCTCATCATTTTCTCAGACTTACTACTAACGACTCATTTATCTGTCCAAAGATTTTTCTCTCTCTTTCTCTATTTTCAACCATTATTTAATTTCCCCTCCCTCGACTCTATATTCTTTATCTTTCTATCTATCTATCTATCTATCTATCTATCTACTATCTATCTATATGTCTCTCACCCCTTTCTCGACTCTATATTCTCTATCTATCTATCTATCTATCTATCTATCTATCTATCTATCTATCTATCTATCTATCTATCTATCTATCTATCTATCTATCTATCTATATATAAACTCTTTAGTATCGACATTCGCACAAAAAGATGGAAATGTATCACTTAAAGGATAATTAAAATAAAATGAAACACTGGCCAGATTATTCAAGTTGATTTCATGATGAGGTATTTCAAAGCCGTAGGTGGGGGTTTTGTTGGCTTTTTGCTGAATAGTATTATTAACAGCAAACTTGACATTTCACTAAGGTAAAGGCACTCGGAGGTTTGACTTTGATTTACATTCTCTGAGCTTGTGAAGATCAGTTAATGTGGTTAGACGAGTAACTAAGGGTCAGAAATCAGATACCTTCTCGCAGAAAACACGGTCCAACGCCGAAGCATTATTCTGACTCATCAGGGAGAGTCTGAGTGCTCCCTCCATGAGGTCCCTGTTACTGTGTAACATTTCGCGACTGGCTGGAATTATCCCCCAGGCACTGACTTCGTTAACAGTTCAACTTCTGCAACCTGTTTGAACATATTCCTTCTCCCACATGACAAAACATCTGCAGAACCTTTTGATCAGTAATTAACTGCAATTCATTTCCAGGCTTGGCCTCACGAATAAAACGACCACAATTGAAATATTGTGTTCAGTTCTGCTCGAATCATTATAGGTAGGATGTACCTTCCTTCGAGAGGGTGCAGAGGAGTTTTACCAGGATGCTGCGTGGACTGGAGGGCATGTCTTATGATGAGAGATTAAGACAGCTGGGCTTTTTCACATCAAAGAGAAGAAGGGAGAGAGGTGACTTGATAGAGACGTACAAGATACTGAGAGGTGTAGACAGAGTAGATGGCCAGAGACTTTTCCCCACGGCAGACATGGCTGCCACGAGGGGTCATAATATTCAGGTATTGAAGAAAGCTATATGGGTGATATCAAAAGACTGTTCTTTATGCAGAAAGTAGTGGGTGCGTGTAAGGCACTACCAGTGGTGCTAGTACAGTCAGAGACATTAGGAACATTTAAGCGACTGCTGGACAAGAAATTAGACGGGAGTAAACGGAGGGGTGTGAAGTTTTGGTTTATTTTAGATTAAGATAAATGCTCGGCGCAACGTTGTGGGCTGAAGAGCCTGTATTATTCTATGTTCTATGAAGTGGGTGTGAAGTTAATGTGTTTGACTATTTGCTGAGATGGCGGGACTGTATTCACTGGAGATTGGATAAATGACTGAGAAGGGGGATTTAACTAATAGATATCCAGAAAATTTAAACCAGAGTAAGACAGGGAAACGAAAGAAAGATGTTCCTGATATTCGATGATTCTAGTTTGTCTCAGTCTAAGGATGAAGTGAAGGACTGACAGGAGGAGAAATGTCTTCACGCAGAGTGGTGAGCCTGTGGAAGCCTTTGCCACAGAAAGAGGCTGAGACCAACGTACTGATTGTTTTTAGGATGGAGTTAAATTAAGATGTTCGGGAGAAAGGTTTCAAAGTGTATGGGGAGAATACTGGATGGGGGAGCGGAAGATAAGGACCGATTTCTCATTCGCCTTTATCTCTGGATTGACGTTTCAGTCTGAAATAGAAATGGGAATAATGGGACTACACCTTTTCAAACTTTCAGTGAAGGAGAAATTGAGCCAGTTTTCAAGGAGCATGTGTTGAATTCTGCTCTAATGTGGGCATTTTTGATCTTCGCACATTTGATTGCCAAAGGCAGACACGACTCAAGCTTTCCCGAGTGATGAATGAACATTGATGCATGACATTGGCCCTATCCACATTCAAAAATTTCTTCTTTAACTTTGCAGACCAAGATCATTGTATCCTCGCTAGCCACTGCAGATGTCACAGAGGACTGGTGAGTAGCTAATGTATTATCTCTTTTCGGCAAGGTAAATAGGGTTAATCGGTAAGACGTGTATCGTTCATTGAGTAGCTATTGGACGGATTACTTAGCAATTTTTGTTTACACACATTTGGATAAGAATGGTTTAATTAGGACTAGTCAGCAGGGCTTTGTGCTGGATATGGCATGCCTGCTAAAAATGCTTGAATTTTTCCAAGAGGTGTCGATTGAGATCGATGTGGAGCATTGGGAGATTTCTATGTTGATTTTAATAAGATTTTCGAGTAAGTCCCTCATTGTAGGCTCATCCAGAAGATTAAAAAGCATGGGGTCGACGATATTTTGACTGCTTTGTTCTAGAATTGGCTTGCGCATAGAAGGAAGCGGGTAGTGGTGGAAGGGTATTTTTCTCGATGGATGCGAGAGACTGAGGGCGCGCTGCAGATGACCCCTGCTATTTGTGATGAACATAAATGACTTGGAAGAAAATGCACAAGTTTGGTGGGGCCGGGGGGTGGGGTGCTAGTAAGTTGTAGACGTTACAAATATCAGCGGATTTGTGGATCGTATGGAAAATATTCAAAGCATGTCGTGGAACATAAATCAATCGGTCATATGGGAGGAGAAATGGCAAAGTTACTTTAATTCACGGAAAGGTGTGGTGCTGAACATTAGGCGATGAACTGTTAAGAAAAAGTATACAGGTATTGGCAGGACCCTGAAAGCGCTGATGTACAGAGGGATCTTGGGGTTTGGGTTTATAGGTCCCTGAACATTGCCACGATGGTGTTTTAAAGAACGCAAACGGCATGTTTACCTTTTTTGATCATGAAATTGAGTAGAAGAGTCAAGCTGTCATGTTGCAGCTTTGTAGGACTGTAGTTCGACCATTCTTGAACTGTTGCAATCAGTACTATTCGCCGCATCACAGGAAGGTTGGAGATGCTTTGCAAAGGATGTGAAAGAAGCTTTTCAGGAGACTTCGTGGATTAGACAATATGAACTATAAGCGGAGACTGGAGAAAATCGGATTTTTTTCTTTGGAGCGGCGGAGGCTCGGGGAGAATTTACATAGATAGGGTTGACGGTGTGAATGTTATTATCAGAGTTCAATGTCTTTGCCCGTGCATTTAATGTGATAGCGAGCAAGTTCAAAGGAGCTGAAAAGCGCATGTATTTGACATAGGTAGTAGGAGACTTCTGGATAGCTCTTCTAGTGATAGTGATGCAGGCTGATAACGTCAGGAGTTTAAGGGTATCTTAGACAAACACGTGAAGATTCCATGATAGAAGGGTATGTACTCAAGGCAGAAAGAAGGATTAGATTAATTCAATTTGGCGTCGTGTTTGGCCCGACATGGTGGTTTCAAGACCCATTACTGTGCTGCAACATGTTATATTCTATGTTCTGTTTTCTGGGCTCACAAAAATATTTCCACCTCCAATATCCGGATACAGAGGGTCAAAAGGGAAACGGGACAGCAGCATAGAGTGTGGGGAGTGAACAATTGAAAGCAGTCTCATAAACTCAATGTAGCTTTACAGTCAATGGCTGAATAGAGTGGCTTACCAGAAACTCCAATGAAATCAATAATAATATCGCAATAACAATCAATAATTTAAAGAAATTATTGTACTTTGAATCGTAATGAGAGGTGATCATGGTACGGAAAATGCCAGCTTTGACACTTGAAATAACTTGCAGATATCAAGTCCATTGTTTACAGATTCGCTTCCGTTGAAGGAATGCTCCAGTCCGCTGTTCTCAGATTCAAATCTCTTGTAGAATCTTTTTAATCGTTTCTTGTCAGATTGTGTACACTTATTCTGAAGTAACAGCTTCTAGATGCCGGATTCTGATCTCTCTCTCTCTCTCTCGCTCTGTCTCTCCCGATTGAGTGATCCCTCTAACTACGAAGAATATGTTCCCACCGACATTATGAAACATCCATTGAAAGAAGTGACATGTAACCACAAGAGGAAAAGCTTCCAGCGACAACGTTGAGATCCATGGCGATTATTGATAATTGCAAGCTTGAAACAAACTGTTTCACCTAACCTCATTCGCTCCAAAACCATGTGTATCATCACAACTAGCGAAATGGAATTATGGATCACCACTGACTGTTCCAGTAAACGATGGTGACTGTTTGTCATCTGTTAATACTCCCTGTGTGTTACGAAGTTGTGTCGTAGTTAGTTGTTCCCATACTCCCACACTGTTATAAAGTGTAAATAGGTGTAAACATTAAAATTTCAGACCAGTCAGTAGGATTCCTACAGGAAAATTTGTTAGATCTGAAAATTAGGTTCACAGCCTAAGATTACAGGGCACGGTGCTTAGACAGAGATGAGATGATATGTTTTCACACAGAGAGTGATAAACTTGTAGAATTATCCACCACAGAAAGTAGTTCATGCAAAACACTGAATATTTTAAAGAAAGAGATATGGAAGATTCTTATGGTGAACATACGTTATGGCAAAAAATAGTGGTAACAGGGTACTGAGTAGATTGTTCAGTTCTCGTCATACTGAATTGTGGAACAAGCGTCAACGCTGAAGAACCTACTCCTGAACTTATTTTCTATGTTTATAGACCCTAGGCGAAATATCACAGGACAGTTTTGCAGTGAGGGCATGGGTGGTGGGCTGGTTGGCGATTACACATGTTCAGGGTTTCAATCTGCAAGTTTTTGATTGCTTCAGGGATCAGTGTTGAGGCCAGAATTATTTACAATGTTAATCATAGAATCATAGAATCCATAAAGTATGGCAACAGGCCATTTGTCCAAACAAGTCCAGACTGAACCTTGCGAAAAAGAACCCACTTAGAACCATTCCCCTACCCCATTACTATGCATTTAGCCCTATTCAATGCATCTAATCGACACATCGCTGAACACTATGGGCAATGTAACATGTTAAATTCACCTAAACGTCAACCTAATGCGTAGTGGGAGTATACCCGAGCACCCGAAGGAAACCCTCACAGAAAGTGCAAGCTCTGCACAGCAGAAATCCGAGTCTGCAATTAAACCTGAGTCCCTGGCACTGTGACGATACCAACTGAGTCTGATTTTGCTGATATAGACGAGGAAAATGAACCAACTGAGGTAGATGATGCAAAAAAATTGGCAACTGATGAGAAAGACTGAAATATTAAGCAGAGCTTACACACGGGTCAATTAAGTGGGAAAACATTTTGTAGATTAAATACAATAAGTATGTAAGTTAGCTCACTGAGCTGGAAGATTTGTTTTTAGATGTTTCATCACCATACTCGGTAACAAAATTAGTGAGCGTCTTCAATGAAGCGCTCGTGGTGTGCTTCACCTCTCTATTTATAAGTCTTAGCTTCTTAAGGCAAGTGAAAACATTTCCAGTTCTATTTTAAAGAGAATGTAGATAAGATCTAAAGCGACGTGTTTATTCATAGAGATGTGTTGAGATTGCCCTGTCTCTAAGAAGTCGCATGCGCATCTTCTTTTCACCTGTCCTCTGATTCTGTGTTCTCCCCGATAAAGTGGTTTCCTTCTTTGTCTGTATGTATAGAAATTGCCACTCATCAACCAGAGCTTCAAATGTTCTCAATATTTATTAAATACAATATGGAGAAATGTGCGGTAATGCATGTGGCAGGAAGAAAGGGGTGAATGATACAGTTTAAATGCTGATTCCAGCTTGGTGCTCGTAAAGCTAAGGTTACTAACTGCACACACAGGAAGTATTCTGTTCCACAATATCATGCACTTCAATGGGACAGAAATCCAAAGTCATAATTCAGAGCTTCCATTACAACCCGAACCAATGACTGTCAGTGGCACATATCGATTATTCATCAATGCCCATCGACTTCTCCTCCATTATCATTCAAACTAGTAAATTTCCTCTGCAAACTCTCTAAAGCTTTCAAATCCTTCCAATAATGAGGTGAGCAGAACTGAACACAATATTATATGTGTGGTCTAACCACGGCTTATTAAAGCTGCAATATAAGCTGCGGCTCCTGAACATATTCTCCCTGCTAATGAAAGCCAACGTAACATGCCACTTCTTAACTTCCCAAGCAACTTGGGTGGCAACTTTGAGGGATCTATGGACATGGACCCCAGGATTCTTCTGTTTCTCCACACCACCAAATATCCTGCCTTCAAATCTGCATTTACATTCAAATTTGACCTTCCAAAATGAATCAATTCGCACTTTCCCAGGTAAACTCCAACTGCCGCTAATCAGCTCAGTTGTGCATCCTGTTGATGTCCTGTTGCAACCTGCAACAACCCTCCACTCTATCCACTATTCCAGCAAACCTCGTTTCATCGGCAAACTGACTATCTCATCCTTCCACTTCCTCATCCAAGTCATTTATAAACAATAAAAAGAGCAAATTATTTATGTTTTCCACTTTCTCATGTATCCAAGTCTGAATACAAGATGATTTCCACATCGGGCTTTCTTTTCAGCTGTGGCTGCTTGGACATTCCCAAACCACTTTTTAGACATAACATGACCAGACATGTATGCAGCTTTACCACTGTGCCACTAGATCCAGGTTCAATTTCAAACTACGTCAGAGGAGTGTCACAATTTGTTTTGCAAAATAACTTGCAAAAACGGTACATAAGGCGTGGGTGGATGCTTGTTTCTTGAAGATGTCAGGTGTATCCAAAAGGCAAACTCAGCACCAGTGTTCAGAACAAATAGATCTGCCAATTATTACAAGTGGATCTCGATTGCCTTTCATCTCCGGGGAATGCCATTTTATAAAGGGACCCGAGTGTCTGCGAAAATTCTGACTCTGTTAAGCGTTTTTGTGGAAATAAAAGTAAGATCTGCGGATGCTGGAATTCTGAAACAAAAGTGTAGAGGTGTCGGAGTAATTCAGGAGGTTGCCCAGAGTCTGTGTAGACAAAGCAGAAGGAACATACAAGTCCCTTCACTCTTCTTCAGAACTTATTTGGAGAAATGGAGAGGGCTTACTGAAGTGAAACGTTAACTTTGCTTTCTCTCCATCAGAACTGCTGAATTTCAGCAACACTTTCTACTTGTGTTTAAGTGTTTCTTCTCTCTTCAAAACAAACGAAAGTTTGGCAGATAGTTTCGAGTGTAAAACATGTCATGAAATCAGTATGATTGACAATTATGTAATCCTAGTCTGATGAATGGAAAACAATCAAGAGAGTGGTTTGTCATTGTACCATTTCCTTCATGGGGAGTCGACCAAATCTCATACTATCTTAACCCATGGCAAACATCCATTCTTTTGCAGCGGGAGTGAGGTGGGGGTGGGGTGGGGGCAAATATCGAGAATTTACTTTCAATTGCGTTTACTACTAGAGATTAGAAATAAACTTAATTTAATATACATGTCTGTGATTCGACAGCACATCTCCCAAACTTTGAAGAGAGACACACGGGCAGATATATAATCAATTGCAAATATGTGTGAGAGGATTATGTTGCAGTTGGGGAGCATGTCAACTTTGCTGACATAAATTGAGACTGCCTTCATGTGAAAGGATTCAATGGCGGCAAGATTTAAAATAAGTCGAGGAGACGTTTAATGCCAATACATAGATCGTCCCACGAGAAATGTGATAGAATTACAGGTAGCTGGAAGGATTAATTCCGGTCAAGAGTTTGAAGTTTTTTTGTGGATCAGCATTTTGGGGATAGTGATGATAACTCAGTACTGTTGACTGACTGAATGGTCGCATTGACTGTGTGAACGCACGCTCTGACTGGCTGACTGACTGAATGTACGCACGAACTGACTGACACACTGAATGAATTCACGGACTAATTGACTAACTAAATGTATGCACTGACTCAATAATAAACTGAACGTATTGACTGTCTGACTGAATGGTCGCACTGACTGACTGCACACACAGACAGACTGACTGGACACACTGTCTCACTGAGTGGCTGAATTAACACACTGACTGATTCAATGGACGCACTGACTGACTGAACGGATGCATTATTGGTTGACTGACTGCATTGATGCACTGAATTAAAGTATGCTCTGATCGACTGACTGACAGACAGAATGGATGCAGTGACTGACAAATGATCGCACTGATTGGCTTATTGATCAAATGCACGAACTGATTGACTGATTGACTGAATGGACACATTCACTGAGTAAATGGACACTCTGTCTGCCTGCCTGACTGAATTGACCCACTCACTAACATCGTTATTGACTGATTAAGTGGATTCACTGTGTTGAAGAAATGAACAAATTTGACAGGAAACAGTTAGAAGCCACTTTGTCACAAAGCTATTTTTACATTAAGATTTCTCGCCAGGCCGTGAAGTGTGAGAACAATCCTACTCTGATAAGTCTGACCTTACAACTGCAAAAGGTATGGCCCTTCAGTGTGTATTTGAACATGCATTCATTCTTCAGGCAGCTATGAATCTGAGTTAATATTACGTTGCAAAACTCAATACTATTCCACTAGAGTTTCAAACTTCATGCTGGTGGAAGAAAGCTCAGGTGATACAATGCTGTACCAACAGACTACGTTATTTCTTTATTCAATTGCTAAATAAGGGTATCGCTGGCTATGCTAGAAAATATTGGCAAACTTTAACTTTCCAGATGGCTATTAGAAATCAACCACCTTGCTGTGGATCTGGAGTCACATGTAGGCCGGATCAGGTAAGGGTAGTAATTTCTTTCCCTTAAGAACATCCATGAATCAGATGAGATTTTACCTGAAAATTGCCAATCGATCCATGCTCGTAATTAGTCTTTTCATTTCAGACAGTTTTCTAACTGAGTTTAAATTTCATTATCTGGTGTGCTAGGATTCAAACCCCGGATCCACGGAG
>NW_025207643.1:0-13222 GCF_004010195.1 Chiloscyllium plagiosum | reverse complement strand
GGCACAGGCTCTCTGGGCAGAAGGGCCTTTGTACTGTTGACCTCCTATAGCTTCGAAGCCATTGTCCAATCTAGGTTAAAACAAGAACACCATGAGGAAACAATTTACTGCTGCTCCTTGGAAGGATTCCAACATTCTTCCTGTTTAAAAATAATACTTAATTACAAACAGGCTCCAGTAGAAAGCAAAGGCAATTTTTACTGTAATTGTTGTGAAAAGTTTGAAGGGAATGAATGGGAGACTGGCAGCTTGTCCCTTAAATTGCTTAATAAAATCTCTGTCTTTGCAGAGAACACTGGGGCAATGTGACCCAATCCGGGAGGAATCTGTTCATATAATAACTCATCTTTAACTCTCCTGGGGATGTTAGACTCAGCAAGGTAATGTGGCGCTTGATGATGGGGTAGGCACCCTATCTTAATGCATTGTGAAAGGGCCTCTAACATCCTCATCTCCTCTCACCTACATCTAATTCAAAATTTCAGTCTTGGCTGAAAGAGCAGTCAGCAGGCAGTGAGTTGAAAGGTTGTGAGTTCAAACCTACTTCAGAAACTAAGCACAAAATTGGAGCTGACAACTCGAACTGTGGAACCAAGATAGGACAGCACTGAGAGAGGCCCCGTGTTCTTCAATAAGATTTTAAGTGGAGGCTCCTTCTGCCTGCTCGGCTGGATGGAAGAGATCCCGTGGCTATTATTTGAAGGAGACCAGGTCTGTCCTGACCATGATTTATCTTCAATCGGCCTCGCTAAAACAAATGATCTGACCACTACGACATTGCTGCGTGTGGGAGCTTATTGTGTACAAATTGGCTGCAACAACAGCCACACTCCAAAAACATCGTCACTGGCTGTAAAACACTTTGGGATTTCCTGAGGCGTGAGAGGATTAATCAAAAAGGAAGTGCTTCCTTTCTGCGGCATGTTATTGATTTTTGACTCATCTCAGGACATCAAGGGGATCTTTTCCAGGCCCCCTGACGATGTAGAGCAGCTACTTGGATAGAGTTTGATTCTCAGATGCTGGCACTGAGCTGATCCAGTGCTGGCTCTGACCTTTCCAGATGCTCTAATTCTGTTCGGGCTATGACCCACCCAGACAAATATCATAACAACGGAGGAAAGGAGTTCAACAAGAACAAAAGCCAAGTGGTGTGGTTAACAGAACTTTCTGACTTGCATCAAGACACACTCACCCAGCAGCCTATGCCCACATTGTAACTGAAGATGGTCCCAGTCTGTAACACTTCCTAACACCATAATAAGAATCAGGATGCGTGTATACAGTCCATTGACTCTGCTGAATCATTCAATAAATTTATAGCTGAACTTTATCTTAATGTTGACTTAAATCCTATTGATCTCAGCCTTGAACAGACTCAGGAACTGAGCACCTGTACCCCCCGGGGTTAAGCATTCCAGGACACTCCTCCTTATCTCTGTTCTAAAAGGCCAATCCAATACACCACGACAATTTTTATCCCTAATTTTTGACTCTCCAGTCAGTCTCTCAACACTTACCCTCTAGAGTGGCTACAGGAGAAGGCCAGAGGCTGGGAATCCTACAATGAGTAACTCACCTTCGATTCCTCAAAGCCTGTCTCCAAGGCACAGGTCAGGAGTGTGTTGGAATGATCTCCTCTGTCCTGGAGTGCAGCTCCAACAACACTAGACTAGCCAGATACCATCCAGGACAGAGCAGCTGGCTTTATCCATAGCCTGTTCAGTACCTTCAAGATTCACTCACGTACAGTTTCAGCTCTGGCACTGTGTATAAGATACACTGCAGCAACTCATTAAGCCTGCTTCCAAACCTGGGACAACTATCACCCAGAAGGCCGAGGGTTGCAGATCCATGGGAAGGCCATCAGGGCAGGAATGCTGGAACCTCAGCCTTTAGCTGATTTGAGCTTGTTCCAGTGAGTTTGGATGAGAGTGGGAGCTGCAGCCTTGTAGAACTTGAGACAGAAAGCCATTCCAGTGCAATGTAGTTGGTGGCAATGTAGTGATGGGATTGAATTGGTTTTTGCAGAAAAGAGCACATGTCCAGGATGCTGTGTCATTTGACCAGGGTTTGGGTTAGGGACAGCTGCCCGGGGCAGGAGAGGGACTTACAGGGGTAGGGGAGAATCTGATTACAGTGAAAACATGTGGATCCCAATGACAAGGTCAAGGAAACAAGTTCTATATAACCAGCAAGAGGAGCTAAGCACCAACGCAATTACCTGAGCTATGTACAAATGGGGATGCGGACAGTAAGCTTAGAGAAATGAATGCGTGGGTCACAGCGAGGTTGTGGAAGTGGTACCAGTTAGTGGGGCTCTGGCACCAGCACTGGCTAGGTGGGGATTGTACTGTTGGAATGTTCTATACCTGAACCATACCGGGACCAATGTGCCAGTGAGCTGCATAGTTGGGGAAGAAGAGAGTTTTAAATCAAATAGTGGGGGTAAGGATCAACTTTGGCAATGAATCAAAGAGTAGAGACAAAGCAATAAAGGTATTCATATGGGAAATGATAAACAGACTGTGACGAGAAGTGACAGAGTGTACAAACCTAAGAATAAATCAACAGAAAGGGCTAGAGGTTACAAAAGCAATAGGGCAAAACGAAAGGCTCTGTATCTATATGCATTCAAAACAAAACAAAACAAACTAATAGACAGATAGATATAAGAGCAAGTTGATAATCATTCCAGAGATATGGTTACAGGATGACATGGATTAGGATTGGAATATTGAAGGGTATGGGACATTTTGAAAGTATAGGGAACTGGGAAAAGCTGGTTAATGGTGATATTAACTGAATAGAGAGGAAGACCTCAGTTCAAGAAACAGGATGTAGAAGTGGGTTGGGTGGAGATGAGAAATGATAAAGGCATGAAGTCACTTGTGGGGCTGGTGTACAGGCCTACTTACAGCAACCACCCAATACAAATATATGATTCCAGATCAGGAGTAGGCCATTCAGCCCCTCGAGCTTGTTCTACTCTTCAATAAGATCATGGCTGATCTGATTGTTCTCCAAAATCCATATTACTAAAACAAATCATTCATCAAGCCCTTGCTTAACCAGAATAGGATGGAGTCCAAGGGAAGAAATCATGTGAGCTCATGAAAAAGGAACAGTAATAATCATGGGGAAATCTAATCTACATATAGAGCGGAAAAATATCAGGTATGTGAAGGTAGCCTAGGACAGCTCATGGAATGACTTCAGGATACTTTCTTAGAACAGCATGTTCTGGATCCAACCAGACAATAGGCTATACTATATCTGGTAGAGGGAATTGCTGAGATAGATATATTAGATTAAATTCCCTACAGTGTGGAAACAGGCCCTTCGGCCCAACAAGTCCAAATCGACCCTCCGAAGAGCAACCCACCTAGACCCATTCCCCTACATTTACCCCTGACTAATGCACCTAACACTATGGGGCAATTTAGCATGGCCAAATTACCTAACCTGCACATCTTTGGACTGTGGGAGGAAACCGAAGCACCCGGAGGAAACCCACGCAGACACGGGGAGAATGTGCAAACTCCACACAGTCAGTTGCCGTAGGCAGGAATTGAACCCGGGTCTCTGGCGCTGTGAGGCAGCAGTGCTAACCACTGAGCCACCATGCTGTGAGAAAATGAATACTTTGTTTCTGTCTTTACAAAAGAGAGAGCTAATGTTCAGGCCAGCGAGGGAACTCAGTCAGTAAAACTATCCAAAATTATTAGGGCAGACATGGATAGGACAAATTGAAAGGGTGGCACAGTGGCTCAGTGGTTAGGATCGGTGCCTCACAGGGCCAGGGACCTGGGTTTGATTCCAGTCTTGGGCAACTGTCAGTGTGGAATTTGCACATTCTCCCTGTGTTTGCGCAGCTTTCCTCTGGGTGTTCCAGTTTCCTCCCGCAGTCCAAAAGTGCACAGGTTAGGTGAATTGGCCATAGGAAATTGCCCATAGGGATGTGTAGGTTAGGTGCATTCCTCAGGGGTAAATGTGGAGTGGTAGGGTAGGGGAATGGATCTGGGTGGGATACTCTTTGGAGGACCTGTTGGACCAAATGACCTGTTCCATACTGGAGGGATTCTATGATTCAAGTCTTGGATGTACCACAGATACCTGAAATAGACAAGGAGTTGGGAGCTGATGAGATACATCCCAGGATTTTGAAGGAAACAAGGGTGGAAATTGCAGGGACACTGGCCACAATCATTAAGTCTTCCCTGGACATGAGCAAAGTACCAGAGAGAGGGGAACTGCAAACATTATGGCCTGGTTGTAAGGATAAACCCAACAACTACAAACCAGTTGGTTTAACTTCACTAGAATCAAAACTTATAGAAATCATTTTCAGGATACAGTTAGAAGTCAGGCAAAAAAAGGAGGATTGATTTGGAAAAGTCAGCACAGATTTCTAAGAGGAAAATCGTGATTAACTAACTTGCTGGGGCTTTTTCATGAGGTAACAGAAAGGCTCGATGAGGGTAATGCTGTTGATGTGGTGAACTTGGATTTCCAGAAGACATTTCATACAGTGCCACACAACAGACTTGTGAGAAAAGCTACAGGTCATGGTGACAGGTCAAGGGACAGTAACAATGTGAATACAAAACTGGCTGAGGGATAGGAAAAAGAGAGTAACGGTCAATGGATTTTTATGAGGCTGGAGGAAGGATTGTAGTGGAGTACCCCAGGGTCAGGTTTGGGGCCCTAGCTTTTCCTGATCTATATTAATGATCTGGATCTTACTGTGCAGGGGACAATTTCAAAGTTTGCAAAAAATACCAAACTTGGAAGAATGGTATACTGTGAGAAGGACAGTTGGAAACCCAAAAGGATGTTGACAAGTAGGTGGAGTGGGCAGATAGGTGGCAAATGAGTTTCAGTGCAGAGCCGTATAAGGTAAGAACAACAATGAAAAACCATATAAAACTGAAGTACAATTCGAAAGGGCGTGCAGGAGCAGAGGGACCTGGGTGTATACAATACACAGCTCATTGAAGGTGGCAGGACCTTATACATGTTCATAAAATCATGAGGAGTATAGATAGGGTTAATGGTAGGTGCCTTTTCGCTAGGATGAGGGAGTTCAAAACTGGGGGCATTTTTTAAGGTGAGAAGAGAGAGATTTAAAAAATAATTTCTTTACACGGAGGCTGGTTCTGGTGTGGAATGAACTTCCAGATTAAGTGGTGGATGTGGGTACAGTTCCAATGTTTAAAAGGCGTTTTTAGATAACTACATGAATAGGAAAGGTTTGGAGGGATCTGGGCCAGGAGGAGGCAGGTGGGAGGAGTTTAGTTTGGGATTATGTTTGTATGGACTTGTTGGACCAAACGGTCTGTTTCCGTGCTGTATGACTCTGACTGTACTAATCTATGATGGCACAGCAGGTCATAGAGTCATAGAGATGTACAGCATAGAAACACACCTTTCGGTCCAACCTGTTCATGCCGACCAGATATCCCAACCCAATCTAGTTCCACCTGCCAGTACCCGGCTCATATCCCTCCAAACCCTTCCTATTCATATACCTATCCAAATGCCTCTTAAATGTTGCAATTGTACAAGTCTCCACCACTTCCTCCGGCAGCTCATTCCATACACGTACCACCCTCTGTGTGAAAAGGTTGCCCCTCAGGTCTCTTTTATATCTTTCCCCTCTCACCCTAAACCTATGCCCTCTCATTCTGGACTCCCCAACCCCAGGGAAAAGACTTTGCCTATTTATCCTATCCATGCCCCTCATCATTTTGTAAACCTCTATAAGGTCACCCCTCAGCCTCCAACGCTCCAGGGGAAACAGCCCCAGCCTGTTCAGCCTCTCCCTATAGCTCAAATCCACCAACCCTGGCAACATCCTTGTAAATCTTTTCTGAACCCTTTCAAGTTTCACAACATCTTTCCGATAGGAAGGAGACCAGAATTGCACGCAATATTCCAACAGTGGCCTAACCAATGTCCTGTACAGCTGCAACATGACCTCCGAACTCCTGCACTCAATTCTCTGACCAATAAAGGAAAGCATACCAAACGACTTCTTCACTATCCTATCTACCTACGACTCCACTTTCAAGGAGCTATGAACCTGCACTCCAAGGTCTCTTTGTTCAGCTACACTCCCCAGGACCTTACCATTATGTGTATAAGTCCTGCTAAGATTTGCTTTCCCAAAATGCAGCACCTCGCATTTATCGGAATTAAACTCCATCTGCGCAGTTATGAAAGTGTGCATTGTCCTCAGTTTTATTAACAGGGGCATAGAGTAAAATAGCAAGCAGGTGATGTTGAAGTTGTATGTAGGCTTGTTACAGCTCAGCTACAGTACAGTGCACAGTTGTGAAGACACACTATAGGAAAGATGTGTATGCATTGGAGAGAATGCAGAAGTGTTTTATGAGAATGGTTCTAGGAATAAGAAAGCTGGGATGGGTCTCTTTGGAGAGAAGGCAGCGAGGAGGAGATCTGTTGGAGGTTTTCAAAATCCTGGACAGAGGAGACTGGGAGAAGCTGGGACTGCTTGTAAAAGGAATAAGGACGAAAGAGCATAGATTTAAAGTGATGTGCAAAAGAAGCAAGGGTGATGTGAGGAAAGACATTTTCACGCAGCAAGTAATTGGGATCTGGGATGTACTGCCTGGAAGTGCGATTGGGGCAGGTTCGACTGAGGCACTCGAGGATATTTGGGTAATTATTTGGATAAAAGTAACATGCAAGACTTTGTGGGAAAGGGCAGGAGATTGACACTGGGAAATAATGATCATTTAACAAGCTGGTATAGGTATGATGGGCTAAATGGCCTCCTTTCGTAAACCAATTCAGTTTAAAAGTTGCTTGACTAACATCTGGATGTGGGGGCTTTGTCTCGCCTTGTCTTGGTTGGACAGGCTAGGCTTTGTATCTGCCAGGATTTCAACATCTGAGGAGGGCTTGACAGGCTGCTTATGGGAATAATGTTTCCTCTTTTTAGAGAAACAATTGTGATACATCTTTTCATCCAATTCCACAAATCTGACTCTCTAGGAAGGTCACAAGATCTGCTTGTCAGGCTGGCTAATGGTAGAGGAGAGTGCAAATGAAATACCAGCAAATACCAGTGCAGAAGCTATCTTTTAGATTAACAGGATGCCTGTGGAAACCGTTGTGTCAGAGAATACATTGGAGGTGGGAGTAACTTAATGACTGGACTCATAGGCAGTTGTCTGACTCACACTCACCAAGACTATTCACTGAGCAGTCTGACGTAAACTCTGCAAATATGACTGAAACTTCGCAAAGTCCCCCAATTAAATGCAGGCTGGTTTTAACCAGCAGAAAACTGCAGTGAGATGGTTCCACGATACAAATATAATGTACATACTTTAAAAAGAAATTCAAAAACTGGGCACTTTCAGCAGTGTGGCCTCCAATGTGATTGGACAATCCTCCCCTGTCAATCAGCAACTCTGGTTTCTCCAAAAGCATCGGCATTGCTTGGGAAATGGGAAACATCAGAGAAGTATGGCAAATATTCAACAGGATGGCATTGGGTTGGGAAGGGTTAAGTTAGGAACATGAGCTCTGTCGCGTGGTCTTGTGCTTTGTCAGGCACAGAAGATCAAATTAAACTGTTCAAAAAGATTAAAGTTTTGATGGTGATGAGGGGGAAGGGAGGAGTGAAAGAGAGAGAGAGAGAGAGTCTACTTCTTTCTGGTGGAGGTAACAAGCAAATGAAGTGATTGTAGCAACCCACCAATATCTAATCACATGGAAGATCGGGTTCCAGGGTTTGAGTCACCTCCTTCGGTTCTAATGTTGTCCTCTGACCATATAATGGCCATATATGGCCAGAACTTCAGCCCAAGTGGTGATATTTTCTTGGCAGTCCACACTCATGCCATTGATGGCCAACAACAACTTTAACTTACATTGTGCTTTAAACAAAATTAACCGTCCTAGGGTGCATCACAGGAGCTTAATGGGTACGCATGGAGCCAGGCGAAAATGGTATCAAGGCAGGTGCTCAGTGAAAGAGGCAAGTTTTAAGGAGTGTCTTAAAGACAGAATATGTGAGAGAGAGGGGTGGTGGGGCACAGGGAAGGAACATGAGCACTCGGGGTTTCTGAAGCTGAAGGCAGGGCTTTCAAAGGTGGAGCCATTAACATTGGAGATACTCAGGGTGTCAGATTTGGACGGCAGGTATTTCATGAGGTACAGGGCAGGAGGAGGTTGCAGAGAAACCAACCCCTGAAAGGATTCAAAAATGAGAGTGAGAATTTTTTTTGCTAAAAGGGAGGTAACATAGGATGAATGTCGTGAACAGAACTTGGTGTGAATTGTGGCACGTGGCCGGAGAATTTTGAATGAGTTTACAGAATGTATTAAAATACAGAAATTACCCCTTGGGGTCCAGGGATGTGCAAGTTAGGTGCATTAGCCATAGTAAAAACCCACATGGGGTTACATCACTGGGGTGGGGGTGTGGGTCTAGGTGAAATGCTCTTTGAGAGTTGGTGCAAACACGATGGGCCAAATGGCCTCTTTCCACACTGTAGGAATTCTATGACATCGAAGTTGTGAACAATAAGGTTTACAGAGAGTGGGATGAAGCTGTAAAAGCTGAGAGTGGGGAAAGAGGATTGAGAGCAAACTCTTCCTTAGACAACACTGCCGGGAATGCTGTAAAGGAATATTTTTCTTGAACAAAAATAGAAGAAGTACTTGAAAGACAGACCAACACAGGATTTAGGGTCAAAGGCTGAGTTTCTCACTTCTCTTTTCACTGAATTTTGAGCCAGATGATAAAGGAAGTAATTTAAAATATAACCTGCATATTTTGAAATCGTTACGAAGTTCCAGTTTCAATTCTAAATATGATTCTTCTCAGAGGTTGACATTAGATGTGCATGTATTCATGTTAGAGAATCATAGGGTTACTGTTGAGTGTTTGATTTGTCTCCAGAATGTCAGGAACATGGTCAGTTTGGTTATCTCCATGTAATTACTTGGAGAGAGGAGACAGCTGTCCGTCAAACATACACAAACAGAAAAGCTCCTTTCTTCTCTTTGACAGTTTGTTCGGTTTGTCTCTTTTTACCTGTTCACGTTCTTTTTTTGCCGCAATCTACCTCGTCTGCTTCTGTGGTTCTGACTTCAACATTGTTCGTTGCTAACCTCATCCTTTCATCACAAAAGGTCATTAGTCATTAGCTCTTTGCCCCTGTCTCCACAGAAGTGGCCAGACCATAAGACATAGGAGCAGAAATTAGGCTATTCAGCCCATCGAGTCTGTTCCACCATTCAATCATGGCTGATAGGCTTCTCAGCTGATGAAGGGCTTATGCCCGAAACGTCGATTCTCCTGTTCCCTGGATGCTGCCTGACCTGCTGCGCTTTTCCAGCAACACATTTTCAGCTCTGATCTCCAGCATCTGCAGACCTCACTTTCTCCTCCTGATAGGTTTCTCAACCCCATTTTACAAGACCAAAACCAGAGCAGTCGGCCAACACGTGGAGTGATTGAGGAGAATGTGGAGGTTACATCAAGTCAGGGGAAAGGGAGGACTACAGATGCTGAAGGTTAGAGTTAAGAGTGTGGTGCTGAAAAAGCACAGCCGGTCAGTCAGCACCCGAGGAGCAGGAGAATCGACGTTTCGGGCATAAGCCCGTCATCAGGAAGTTAAATCAAGTCAGTCTAATCGGATGTCCAGGCAGGGCCAGGTTAATGAACGCTGTGGAACTGACGGTCTGACATGTATTTATTTCAATGCAATGAATATAACAGAGAAAGGCAGATGAGCTTAGAGCCTGATTTAGTACATGGAACTACGATGTGGTAACCATTACAGAAACCTAGTTGAGAGAAGGGCAGGAGTGGCAGTTCAGTGTTCCAGGGTTTAGATGTTTCAGGTGTGACAGACAGGGATGTGAAAGGGGAAGCGAAGTTCCAGGACTGACTAAGGAGAATGTCACAGCCGTACTGACAGAGGACATCTTGGAGGGCTCATCCAGCAAGGCATTATGGGTAGAACTCAGGAATAGGAAAGGTGCCATCACCGTGATGGGGTTATACTACAGATCTCCCAATTGCTAGTGGGAGATAGAGGAAGAGATATATAGGCAGAGCATGGGAAGATATAAAAATAACAGGGTTGATTTAGTGGGTGATTTCAATTGCCCCAATATTGATTGGGACTCACTTAGGGACAGGGGCTTAGATGGGGCAGAACTTGTTAGGTGTATCCAGGAGGGGTTCATGAAATAACATGTAGATTGTCCAACTTGGGAAGGATCTTTACTATGCCTTGCGCTGGGGAATGAGTCTGGCCAGGTGATCAAAATGGGGGAGCATTTTGGGACCTCAGAACATAGAACATTACAACAGCTTCGGCCCTCAATGTTGGTTCCATAGGTTGGTGCAATCTGAAGCCCATCTAACCTATACTATTCATTTCTCGTTCATATGCCTATCCAATGACCATTTAAATACCCTTAAAGCTGGCGAGTCTACAACCGTTGCAGGCAGTGTGTTCCAAGTCCCTACTTAGTGGGCGGCACGGTGGCACAGTGGTTAGCACTGCTGCCTCACAGCGCCTCAGACCCGGGTTGAATTCCCGACTCAGGCGACTCTCTGTGTGGAGTTTGCGCGTTCTCCCCGTGTCTGCGTGGGTTTCCTCCGGGTGCTCCGGTTTCCTCCCACAGTCCAAAGATGTGCAGGTCAGGTGAATTGGCCATGCTAAATTGCCCATAGCGTTAGGTAAGGGGTAAATGTAGGGGTATGGGTGGGTTGTGCTTCGGCGGGTCGGTGTGGATTTGTTGGGCCGAAGGGCCTGTTTCCACACTGTAATGTAATCTAATCTAATCTACTCTCTGAGTAAAGAAACTACCTCTGACATCTGTCCTATATCTATCACCCCTCATTTTAAAGATACGTCCCCTTGTGGTAGCCTTCACCATCTGAGGAAAAAGGCTCTCACTGTCCTACCTATCTAAGCCTCTGATTATCTTACATGTCTCAATTAATTCACCTCTCAACCTTCTTCTTACTAACGAAAACAGTCTCAAGTCCCTCAGCTTTTCCATGTAAGACCTTCCCTCCACACCAGGCAACATCCAAGTAAATCCTAATAAATCTCCTCTGAACCTATTCCAAAGCTTCTACATCCATCCTATAATGCAGTGACCAGAACCCTACACAATACTCCAAATGTGGCCACACCAGAGTTTTGTACAGCTGCAGCATGATCTCATGGTTCCAAAACTCAATCCCTCTCCCAATAAAAGCTAACATACCGTATGACTCCGTATTTTGTGCAATAGCCTACCATGGGGAACCTTATCAAATGCCTTAATGGAATCCATATACACCACATCAACTGCTTTACCCTCATCCACCTGTTTGATAACCTTCTCAAAGAACTCAATAAGATTTGTGAGGCTCAATCTACCCTTCACAAAACCATATTGACTATCTCTAATCAACTTATTCCTTTCTAGATGATTATAAATCCTATCTCTTATAACTCTTTCCAACACTTTACCCACAACCGAAGTAAGGCTCACAGGTCTATAGTTTCCAGATTTGTCTCTATTCCCCTTCTTGAACAAGGGAACATCATTTGCTATCATCCAGTCTTCTGGCACTATTCCTGTAGACAATGTTGACATAAAGATCAAAGCCAAAGGCTCGGCAATTTCCTCCCTGGCTTCCCAGAGAATCCTAGGATAAATCCATCCGGCCCTATTTTTACACTTTCCATAATTGCTATCATCTCCTCCTTGTGAACCTCAAACCTATCTCATCTAGTAGTCTGTATCTCAGTATTCTCCTTGACCACATTGTCTTTTTCTAGTGTGAATACTGACAAAAAGTATTCATTTAGCACTTCCCCATCTCCTCTGACTCCATGCACAACTTCCCACTACTATGCTTGATTGGCCCTAATCTTACTCTAGTCATTCTTTTATATCTGATATACCAATAGAAAACCTTAGAGTTTTCCTTGATCTTATCCACCAACGAATAACGTCTACATTTCAAATGTGCCCATCCCCTGCAGTTTCCTTCCCCATTCTTTGCATCCTAAATCTTGCCTAATTGCGTTGTAATTGCCTTTCCCCCAGATATAACTCTTGCCCTGCGGTATATACCTATCCCTTTCCATCGCTAAACTAAACATAATCGAATTGTGGCCACTATCACCAAAGTACTCACCTGCTTCCAAATCTAACACCTGATCGAGTTCGTTATGCAGTACCAAATCGAATGTGGCTTCGCCCCTTGTTGGCCTGTCCAACATACTGTGTCAGGAAAACCTCCTGCATACACACAATGGACAAAAACTGACCCATCTAAAGTACATGAACTATCGTATTCCCAGTCAATATTTGGAAAGTTAATTTCCCCCATAACACTTACCCTGTCACACTCTCTCCTATCGAGAATCATCTTTGCTATCCTATTCTCTACATCTCTGGAACTATTTGGAGGCCTATGGAGGCCTATGGAGAGGTTACCCAACAGGGTAACCTCTCCTTTCCTGTTTCTAACCTCAGCCCATACTACCTCAGTAGATGAGTCCCCAAACATCCTTTCTGCAACTTTAATACTGTCCTTGACTGACAGTGCCACACTACCCCATCTTTTCCCATTTTCTCTGTTCATACTGAGGACAATTGTTCTTGCAGGAACAATGATTATAATTTCATCAATTTAAGATAGCTATAGATAAGGGTGAAAGTGTCAAATTGAGGGAAGGCTAATTACAACAGTATTGGACAGGAAATTAGATTGGGGGTGGCTGTTTCAGGGTAAATCCACATTGACATATGGGAATTGTTTAAAGGTCAGTTGATTAGAGTTCAAGACCAGCATGTTCCTGTGAGGATGAAAGATAAGGATGGTGAGATTCAGGAACCTCAGATGATATTGAAAGTTTAATTAAAATAAACAGAAGCATATTAAGTTATAGGAAACTGAAATCAAACAAAGCCCTTGAGGAGTAAAAAGGAATTCGAATTAGAATCCCTACAATGTGGAAACAGGCTCTACAGCCCAACAAGGCCACACTGACCTTCCGAAGAGTAACCCACCCAGACCCATTCCCCTACTCTATTACTCTACATTTACCCCTGACTAATGCATCTAACCTACACATCCCTGAACACCAAGGGCAATTTAGCATGGCCAATTCACCGGACCTGCACATCTTTGGGACTGTGGGAGGAAACCAGAGCACCCGGAGGA
>NW_025207642.1:11728-13222 GCF_004010195.1 Chiloscyllium plagiosum | reverse complement strand
GGTTTCGTGGGAATTTTAGATCTTTTCTAATTATTCAGTTCTGACATGTGATTACACATCGTTGGAGCAGATTGACTTGGAACTGAATCCTCCTGGCACAGATGTAGGGAGACTACCAGTGTACTTGTTAGAACTATATTAGATTAATCACATTCATGCTCATCCTTCCAACATTTTGTGAATAAATCTCAAGGCAAACAAATTTCTCCTGCTACAACAGACATACCATCATCTATATCAGCCTCAGAGACCCCATGATAGACTCACTCAGTGCCAAGTATATCCTCATTTACAAAGGGAAACTAAAATTCCATACACTCCTTGAGGCATAGTCTCACCAATGCCCCATGTAACTGCAATAAGGCATCCATACTTCTGAACTCAAATCTGTTTGCAATAAAGGACTTCTTACCATTTGTCTTTGTAATTGTTTGCTGCTTCTGCCCATCTACTTTCATTGACTGGTGTACAAGCACACTCAGAAAACTTTCTACATCCATACTTCCCAATAAGACAACACTTAAACAAAATTCTTCCTTTCTGTTGATCACATCAAAGTGCATGACATCCACACTAAGGTATATTCCTTTACAGATGGACATGCTCGAAAGCATCTGCCAGGTATTTGCCCACTGAATCAACCTCTCTACATCACTTTGAAGCCTCCTTGCAACATTCTCACAATTCATAATCCCGTCCAGAATTGTGTCATCAACAAACTTGGAAATTCGGCATTCAGTTCCCTAATCCAAGCAATAGATACATTTCATGAATCAGTTGGCTCAGCTGCCTGAACAACTCAGTTGCAATACTGAGCACTGCCAATAGTGTGGGTTCAATTCCTGGGCTGGCTGAGGTAACCTGTCTCATCGTGTGATGCCTGTTGTTCCTCAGGTTAAACTACCACCAGATCACTCTCTAATGAGAGAGCAGTCCATTTGTCAGGTTGACGATCTGACACAGTCATCAATGAGACAACTTGATCAAAAAGATCTTCTCATATGTAAACATCATATGTAAACATCATCCTTGCTGGATACAGATGTTTCACCTGGCTTTGCAGTTCCAATGATTGTTGTTGGCGTCACTATCATATGTGATTTGCAGCAAACACGAATTTTATAGTCATCACAAATTTTCCGTGAAGATCCTTTAGTGACCTCACACACCAGTCCTATGTCATTTTCACAAATCACATTGTCTGCTGATTCACTTAATGGCTTCTCAGGGTAATCGACATATTGGCAATGAATGTCTCCAACATCTTCAGGGTGACGACACAACTTATCCTTTACAGGGAACAAAAGTTCCACATCTTTTGGTATGGAAATTGTTGGTGTATTTTGATTAAACCAGGGAGACCATTCACCGTGGCAGACTGGCTCTGGAACAGAAAATAGCACTATATGTGAGACCATATTGATCACATGCATGAATACGAACTGAGCTTTACTTACCTGTACGGATGGTTGCAGAAGAAACCGGTGTACTTAG
>NW_025207642.1:0-937 GCF_004010195.1 Chiloscyllium plagiosum | reverse complement strand
ACAAGACATGGCAACCCTTTTTGAAATACACGGACACAGGTTTATCTGCCACACAAACAAGGGCTTTTATATAACCGTAATGATTGTGTTTCATGAGTCCAATATCCAGGGAGGAGGAACTGTGAATGTATGAGTGTTTTGTTTGGCTGGGCTGAGTTATTACTATTTATTTGTTTGCTGCTAGGTATTTATTTAGTTAAATAGCTAGTTTAGTTTTTTTTTAATTTTATATTTCTCTATATATGTTTATACATTCGTATAGGAGGATGGGTTGGGGAATTTGTTTTATTATTTGGGTTTAGTTTTGTACTGTTTTGAATTGCATTGTTTTGTATTTGTTGTAATATTTAAAAATCTATTTTTTCTTAATAAAAATATATTATAAAAAAATTGAATAGCAATTTCAAAATTGTGAGATGCAAAGAATGAGTAATACTTAAAATTGACTTTTGTGAAAGGTTGTGAAGGTAAACTCTTTTAGGATGGATGAATTAGGATAAATTGAATGGGCTTTCTAATCTATACGCATCTTGTGATCTCATTTTTCTTAATAAAAATATATTATAAAAAAATTGAATAGCAATTTCAAAATTGTGAGATGCAAAGAATGAGTAATACTTAAAATTGACTTTTGTGAAAGGTTGTGAAGGTAAACTCTTTTAGGATGGATGAATTAGGATAAATTGAATGGGCTTTCTAATCTATACGCATCTTGTGATCTCATGATAAATGAAAGATGTTGCCAGCAGCATAAATCTCCTCCCATTACAAGATGGAAAAGCATTTTGTCAAGAAATATTTACCGGAATTACAGGAACAAACTGTGCCAATGATTCCAGTCATTTGGACAGGTGCCAAAACATTTTTTTTCTTTATTTTACTGATCCCAACTGACTTCATAACATTTGATATTTTTCCTTTCCATATCTTGTTTGCA
>NW_025207641.1:3664-13220 GCF_004010195.1 Chiloscyllium plagiosum | reverse complement strand
CACGCAACTTAAGAAACCAAGACCTAGAAATAGGTCTTGGTTATACCACGATATACAACCAGTGCGTCACCAGAGACACTCACTGATGATGTTACCCAGTCATGGTGACGAAACATCTGAAAACAAACCTTCAAGCTCAGCGAGTTAACATACATACTTATAAATTGTTATTTTACTCTTATCGTGGAATTTGCGACTACTTTGTCACTCATGTTTTAAGAGATAATGAGGTGAGCTGAGCTTTTCTGGGTGTGGGGTTTTAATTAACAGAATGGTTCAACATCGACATCATAACAGTTTGAGGGCTTGTCGTATGGGATTTAGACAGACCTGAACAGATTTTGGGTACAAAAGGTCCCAACAGATTCCATCACTTGGCAGTTAGTGACCTAGATCTTCAAGTAAAACAGGTGAGAAAATTCATTTAAGTTTGTTTCCTTGTGGTTGGTTAATTTAAAAGAAATGGTTTTTAATATTAATAAAATGGTTCTGAGGTTTGAAGATGGTACCTAAATTTGCCAAGAAAGTGTAGAAAGACAAAGGAAGGGCATACTTTTAGAATTAACATGTAGATTTGAATTGGGTTTCACCAGAGACAAAAGGAAAGCTGTCATCATAATGGAGTTGGTCAAGCACGTTGGTGTATCAGAGAAGCAGGCAACTGCAGTCGAGTTCGAAAAAACTTAAATTGCAAATATGACAACTGCAGTTAGAAGATAAAGAGAGAGACTGAAAGAGAGAGAAGATAGAGAAAGAGAAAGGGAGGAAAAAGGAAGAGAGGGAGAATTTGAAATTCAGAAGTTTGGAATTAGATAAGAAAGTTAAATTAGTAGGATGAAGATGAAGGGAGAATGTAGGAATGTATACAACTATGTTCATACATTGCCATATTTCGGTGCGAAAAATGGCAAAACCGTTTTTATTTCATTTGCGAAATTGGCTCGGCAGATGGCATGTCCAGTGAACCTGTGGGTAATGCTAGTTCAGACTAAGCTGGTGGGTACAGCTTGAGAGGTATGTGCACTGCTGTCACATGAGGGAGCAAGAGATTATGCAGATGTCAAACAGGCTATGTTAAGTGCTTATGAATTGGTACTAGAAGAATATAGACAGCGGTTCAGAAATATAGAGACGGAACCAGGTCAGACTTATGTTGAGTTTGAAAGAATTAAACACTGTCATTTTGATAGATGGGTGCAGGCCTTAAAAATGGATAAGACCCGTGAGGCTCGAAGGGAGATTATTCTGCCGGAGACTCACTTCCAGAGACGGTAGAAATTCATGTGAATGAGCAGGAAGTTCAAGAAGTGAGAATTGCGGCAGAAATGGCAGTTAAGTATACATTGGTGCATGAGATGAAATTTAGCTTCTGGGAGGATTTTCATCCTGTGAGGGATAGAAATTAGGAGAAGGGGAGATCCTACACTACAAAACATAGAGTAAAGCACACTGGCAATAGTTTACCACCGGTGGAAAAGAAGCCCAAGGGGGTTGAAAGGTGGTGAAAGGCCTCAGGTGTTCTCACTATGACGGAGCGGAATACATAAAATTACAGTGCTGATGGTTTAAGAAGGGCACTGGGAAAAGGTGTTTTCACTGCAGTAAGCTGGGACACACAGTGCTGGGCATTGAAGGAAGGCATTTTGGGAAAAGATGTGGTAAAAGAGTTTAAGCCAGTGGTATTAGTGAACCAGGTAAAGGAGACCTCAAGTAGAGCCTGGAAACACTTTATTTATGAGCAGTGGAGGCAGATCATAGTCATCATGGCCAGACAGATCATAGTGTGGAAATAGACTTGGACAGAGTAAGGCATACAGGTTACACAGAACAGGACATGCACTAGACAAGATCAACAGGAACAAGATGAGCATTATTTGAATTTAGAGAGTCCATTCATCAGTCTAACGTGACTTTCCTAATAGTTTATATGCCTTAATTAACTCTCCCCACGTTATTGTCCAGTCAGTGTGTGAACCCGTACTGAACGTCAGGTTGCTCAGAATCCACAACAGCAGCCACAATACCTTCCATCTAAAACAGGTAGCCATTCCCACCCACTTCCACCCTACACAGAGAACACCAGGCTGTCTTCGCGGAGATGAACGATGCCTTCTTGAGACTTCACACAAGACATATGGTTTCTCTGCTCACCGTAAGAGAACCATGTTAAAGTCCTATAAGCAATGGAGCCAAGAGGGACAAAGTGGAGCAGTCTGTCTGTGCAGCCTCTGCTCCACTTGTTCATCATGTTAGAGCATAAATTAGGAGACAGTGAGGACTGCCGATGCTGGAGATCAGAGTAGAGAGTGGATTGCTGGAAAAACACAGCAGGTCATGCAGCGTCCGAGAACCAGGAGAATCGACGTTTCGGGCATAAGACATTCATCAGGAATCAGCATAAATTACCTAAATCTGCCCCCGTGTAAGTGCATTATGGTGGGAATGGCCTCCTACTGTTCCTGTGTAAGTGGCTCAAGAGACTGACTAGCTACTTCCTCGTCCGATTGGACAGGGCCAAGTGCCTGACTGGGTTCCTGTTTGACAGCTCGATGTGCTGACAAGTGTGACAATGCTGCAGCTTTAAGAGGTTATTTTGTTCTGGTTTAATTTAAGAGAGAGCTTCAACGATTGTTACCAAGCTGGCTAGTTAAGACCACTGGAGTAAACAGCGAGGGAGGCCTTGGGTGTGGCCAGCTCTCACAGGTTAGGATCACTGGGTTTTGGTTTCTCGGCAACATCAGAAACTATTGGGGTCTCCACAGAGTTGGAAGCTTCAGTGATTGTCTCCTGGCTGCTACTCTCTCTGAATTTTCTCTTGCTGCTGTTTTTAATTCCTGGATTGGAGAGATGTTTGTGACATTCTGTGTCTGAATATTTCTTTTTGCCAAGGGCTGTATTTATGGGAGTTTCCTATGTTGGAATATATTATTAGTAATAGCTCCTAGATCTATTATTCTGTTAAGCTGTCCAATGTAATTACATTATTCTAAATTCCTCTTTCTTTGGTTTTGTTTCATCTTTCGTGTTTAAGTAAATGGTGTTTTGCTTACCACCGAGTAGTTTGACCAGTCACATTGCATCTGGAACAGAAATTTACATTTCCATTAAAAAAAAAGAAAACATTAGAATCGTGGCTACTGCCTTCAAATATTTTCGAGGGGCTCCGATGTGGTCCATCACACTAGACTCATTCCCTTCCTGAGTAATAGGCTGGAGGCACTGAATGGGCTATCCCTGTTCTTATCCAATAGTGTCAATGGGCTGAATGGCTTCCTCATATTCCTGTGAAACCAGCGTCAGGTGCTGAATGAACTCTTGTTTTACTGTGGCAATGTGTTGTTACATGAATGTTGCTGACACTTTATCAGCACAAGTCTCAATGGAGTCTGGGCCTTGCTGCAAATGGACACAGACCAGTTCAGGAGCTGAGGGAGGACAAAATGTTTCAAACAATGTGGAATCTTCAGCGACCATCCCCACTTCTGATCTTATGGTGGGGAAGGTGAGTCGGGGAGACATTGATGAAGCAGCTCAAGATGTTTGTGAAGAAGAAGCTACACTAAGGAACTCCCACAGAGGTGACCCAGAACTGAGATGATGAACATCTTCCTTTGTGCCATGTTTGACTCCAAACACTTGAGAGTTTACTCTGATTCCCATTAAGTCCAGCTCCTTGGTGTCAACAGAAGTCAACCACTGCCTTGATATCGGGGCCAGTCATTTTTACCTGAACCCATGTGTCAACCTCTTTTGTTCATATCAATAAGACATGATATAGGAGCAGCAAGTGTTTTCTTCAAACAGGTTGGTATTGAATGTCAGGATTTCTGTTCTCAAGAGTGTTGGGGAGCAAAATGACTGAAAGTATTTGAAGAGGAGGTAGATAGATGTTGACCTGTCAGAGAGGTGAGGGCTATGAATAATTAGGTATGCAAAAGGTTTGAGACCAAGAGCAGATCAGTCATGATCTTAGTGAAGGGCAAGGCAGGCTTGGGGAGTGAACGACCTTCCCCTGATTCTGATGTTCTCCCATTCTGTTATTTGAAATTTAGTGGGTGTTATTTTCATGAAAGTTCTTTTATTGAATGTTGCAGTCAGGGAGACCAGAGGATGTTGTGAGCCATTGCTTGGAGAGGTATGTGGGCTGTATTCACAGTGAATCTGGGTCTACAACATGACCAACAAATGAAGCACAAGTTGCAGAGAGGGGAAATTTTGTAAAGCGAGATGAGGGGCCTCTTTCATAACCAGCCTGGGTTTTCCAATTACATTTCCCAAATCACCTCAAACCGTGTGGGACAGTCTTGAAGGGCTGAATGGTCTCCTCTGTTTATGTGCATCAGGTTAGAGGAATACGTAGCCTCCAACTGCTCCTGTCTAGCATGTTTGAGTGGCTGAATGGAACACAGGAACGTGGGACTGAAGAGCAGGAGTGGGTCATTAGACACTTTGAGCCTTCTCCACCAGGCACGAAGATTGTGGTTGATCAGGTTGGGGTCCTAGCCTCACTTTCCTGTCTGTGTCCCATTATGCATGAATCACTTCTCTGTCAAATATTTACCCAACGCAGCTTTCAATCAATATGAGCATAGAGGCACAATAAACTTCCAGTGAAGAGAATTCCGACTTGAAAGGTTCTTTTAGAATTTTTGTAGAATCAGAGAGTCATGCAGAACGGAAACAGATCCATTAGTCCAATCTGTTCACTCCGATCAGATATCAAATCTGATCCAGTCACATTTGCCAGCATTTGGCCAATATTCCTCCTCTCAGATACTTTTAAATGTACGACTGTAACCGCCTTCACTACTTCCTCTGACAGAACTTTCTGTGCACGCACCACTCTCTGTGTGAAACATTTACCTTCATGTCCCTTCTAAATCATTCTCCCTCTCGCCTTCAACCTATGCCCTCTTGTTCTGGACCCCCCCCCCCCCTATCCTGGGGAGCAGTACGTGGCTGTTCAGAATATCCATGCCCCTGATGATTTTATTAACCTCTATAATGTCACCCCTCAGCCTTTGACACTCCAGGTAGAAACACTTCAACCTAATCACCCTCTCCCTAAAGCTAAAACTTCCAGTCCTGGAACATTCATGCAAATCTTTTCTGCAGACAGCCGAGTTGTACGCAGTATGCTTAAAGTGGCCTTAACAACTTCCTGTACAGATGCAACATACCACCACAACTCCTATACTCAATGCTCTGACTGATTAAGGCAAATGTGCTAAATGTGTTCTGCACCACACTGTCTACATGCGACTCCACTTTCAAGGAACAAAATACCTGCATCGCTCGGTCCAGTTGTTTCACAACACGCCCCAGGACCTTATCATTAAGTGTATAATTTCTGCCTTGATTTGCCTTCAAAGAACTTTGTCCAGATCTTACTGGAATCATGACAAAGGAAAAATTGTGAGATTGTCCAAAACGTTATTCTGCTTCTGAAGATATTGTACTAAACCAAGCTGCTAGCAATGGGATTTCATCCTGGGAGAGTTTAGATTTGGCTGAATTCCCTTTGCTTTAGGCATTGAGTAGATTCTGGTTCGGGATCATCCAAAGGGTAGCACGGTGGTTAGCACTGCTGCCTCACAGCACCAGGGACTTGGGGTCGATTCCAGCCTTGGGTTACTGTCTGTGTGGAGTTTGCACATTCTCCCCTTGTCTGTGTGAGCTTCTAATGGGTGATCCAGTTTCCTACCACAAACTGTGTAGGTTCGGTGGATTGGTCATGCTAAATTGTCCATAGTGTTCAGCGATTTCTAGGTTATTTGCAATAGTCAGGGGTAAATATAGGGAAATGGGTTGGGAAGATTGGTATGGACTTGTTGGGTCGAAGGGCATGTTTCTACACTGCACGGATTCCATAAAAATAAGAATGGTAACGATGAGTGTAGAGGTTTTTTTTTTCACTCGCACACTTTGCTGTGATGTGGAACAATGAAGGAGCGAGAGTGTAATAGGCCATTCCTTCTCAGGCAGATTTCATTTTCTCCCTCTCTGAATTGAACCACACAGTAAAGTCATCCTCTCCCAAACTGGAACATGTGAGGTCTCCTTGTACATTGTCCAAACTATGTCTCCATCACATTCCCTGTTCCATGTAGATGCATCATTGCTGCTGTCATATACAGAGCCATACACTTCGCAGAAAATGGTCTCGTTCAATTTGAAATATGTTTATATGTCCCGGCGTCATTAAAAAAAAATAAAAATGTTTAATTTATTCAGAATACCTGTGTTAAACTGAATGCATTTTTTAAACAAATACAGAAATTGCGGAAAAGCTCGCCAGGTCTCTCAGTACCGAGATGCTGTAGGTGTACCAGCCTCCACCACTTCCTCTGGCAGCTCATTCCATCCACACACCACCCTCAGTGTGAAATGGTGCCCTTTAGGCCTCCTCAAAACCTTTCCCCTCTCACTTTCTACTAATGCCCTCTAGTTTTGGACGCCCCTAACCTGGGGAAAAAACCCTGACTACTCACCCTATCCATGGCCATTTTGATTTTATAAACCTTTACTGCTGCAAAAATGTGACCCCAATCAACACGAATGGCTGTACTTTCAGTCATCCTGGGCCTAAATTCTGAAATGCAATACTGACACCTCTACCTTCTCCATCAAATCACAATTCAAAATCCATTTTAATCACTTTGTTCAGATGTATCCTGAGACACTTCTGTGGGCTTTATGCCTGGACCTTTGTGCCCGGAGGTAGGGACACTGGCATCACTCAGCAATACCCATAAAGCTGTAACAGTATTCTCCTGTGTGTTTGTTCATCAGCCTGTTCTGACATGCTGGGACATACCTCTGCAACAGGCAGGACTTGAATCCAGGACTTCTAGCCCAGAGCTAGGAACACTACCACACAAGTTCAGGAATTGGAATCAAATCCAGAGCTCTGGCTCAGAGACAGGGATACTACCAACCACACTGCCATTTCCAGATTTTGGGTCATATTTTAGTGCACACTTTCAGCTCGGTGTGGATTTATTATAATCTGGTTACCATTACTGAATTACAAACAACACTTTGTATTATTAAACAAATGCAAGATATTTGTCTCAACTGTAGGATATTGAGTGTACGTGCTGTGCCATCGAAATTAACTATAAACATCTTTAATTGCTATTATCTGTAGTCTGCAATATTAAGGAAAGAAATCCTGCAGACACACTCTGCCCAATGAAGGGTCTCAAATAGATATGTATTACTGAACACCAGAGACGAAGGAAGGCCTTAATTTCTGATCCCAAAACACCGATCACTCTTACCCAACTCTCATGTGCGACTTCCCTTTTCCTAAAACCATTAAATGACACCAGGCCGCTGATTACTGCCCTGCCTCTCCTCCCCACTGACTGTGTCTGCAATCTGTCCCTCCTCCCCCTAACCATACCAGGCAACCAAAGCTCAGGGTCTTTGTGAAAATCAAGGCCAGAGTGTGCAGGCATCCTGGAGATGGGGAGGATATTTTAAAGGGGGAGAGTGAGGAGGCAGTAATCACACACTGGGCTGAGGGGTGGCAGATGGAGTTTAGTTTGGATTAATGCGAGGTATTGGGTTTGGTAAATCAAACAACAGCAGGACCTATACAATTGAAAGTAGAGTCTTTGGCAGTGTTGTAGTGCTGAAATCTGGGCCGTCAGGTATAATTCTTTAAAATTTGCATCTCATATAGATAGTGTGGTTAAGAAGTTGTTTAACACACATGTCTTCATAGGCAGACCCTTTGAGTATCAGAATTGGGATGTCATGTTGTGGATGTACAGGACATTGTTGGGACCTCTTCTGGAATACTGTATCCAGTCTGGTCACCCTGCCTGCTCATTCCAGAGGCACACCACCCTCTGGGTGAAAAAGCTGCCCCTTAGGTCACTTTTAAATGCTTCCCCTCTCACCTTAAGCCTATGTCCTCTAGTTTTGGACTCCCCGTACCCTTAGAAAATAACTTGACTATTCACTTTGATATTACTGACGTTGATATTATTAAGCTGGAGAGGGTTCAGAAGAGATGAAACTGGATGTTGTTGGGAAAGGAGGAAGAGAGCTATAAGGAGAGGCTGGATCGGCTGGGACTTTTTCCACTGAAGAATATGAGAGTAAGCAGTAACTTTACAGAGGTTTATAAAATAATGAGGGTTACAGAGAAGCTGAAGGGCTGATGTCTTTTCTCTAGAGTTGGGGATTCAAAACTGAGGGATTTTGAAGGTGCGAGGAAAAAAGATTTATGAAAGTCACGAGAGGTACTTATGTTAGACAGAAGCTGGCTTGTGTTTGGAATGAACTTCCAGAGGAAGTGGTGAAAGCAGGGACAGTTACAAAGTTTAAAGGACATTTAGATCAGTACATGGATTAGACATCAGTTTGGATGGTGCTGAGAGCAGCTGCCCTCTCCCTCCCCCTCTCTGAATGAATCCCTGCTGATTTTCACCCTCTGCCAATGCCTATGCAGTGGCGTATGGAGGCCAGCAGAGGGTGGCATTGCATCACTTTAAGCACCACAAAGACATCCAGACCTGCCCCACACAGAGACACACAGATACACAAACGGGAATGGTGAGGACACGGCGTGAAGCTCATCTGGTAACTTAAATGTAAAATAAAGAAATGCTTAATTCGCCTTGTAAACTGTTAAAATATGAGGGACAGATCTGCTAAGTAAAAACATCAATTTATTTTTTTCACTCTGAAAGTGAACATTTTACATCAACTATGCACAACTCTGGGACTCTCTTTCTCTTAACTGCTTATTACCCGACTCCAGCTCTATAGCAATATATTGTTTCTGGGTCTGCCATCCTCTCATATGCACAGGTGCTTGTAAGCTGTCAGTTCAGAACAGCATTCCCTCTCTCTTGAAGGTAGAGTACACACTTTCAACTTCATCACATTATACCCTGATGAATATCGATAAGTGGATCCTATCCGGATTTCTTTTGCTCTGTGGTTTGTCAATATTTCATTTGCTCCATTGACAGCATGTCAGTATTCGAATTTGTCCATAGGAATATATCAGTATTTCACTTGCTCACACTCGTGTATGTGGGGCAGGATTTCAGTTGTTACATGGGGACTGTGACGCTATAACAATCTGAATGTTTGTAGATGGCACCGAACCTGGAAGAACTCTGAAGTCTATGGAGGACAGTGTGGAACTGTAACAGGACAATCACATGTTGGTGTAGTGTTCAGGTTTATGGCAAGTGGGGATCAGTGAAGAGAAGTGTGAGATGATACACTTTGTAGGAAAGACAATGAACGGCAGGTTAAAGCAGGCTGTGACATTATAAAGGGGCTGCAGGAACAGAGCATGCTGCGTGTATATGAGCACAGATTGTTGAAGATGTCAGGCCAGGTGGGGAGAGCAGTTACTATCACAGATTAGTTTCAGTATCTGAGCTGTATACAGGGGGAGGTGTAGGAGGGAGTCTCGGTGCTCCCTTCCTGGGAGGTGGTGGTGACGATGTGTTGTGAGCCCACCCTCCTGCCCACCGAGACCGTGGGGTTTCCATTTGTACCAGCGCGACACAAAAGGGAGATGGCA
>NW_025207641.1:0-3455 GCF_004010195.1 Chiloscyllium plagiosum | reverse complement strand
GGTCATGGTGAGGTGTCCGGAGGGAGTCAGTCCACAGTGTTGTATCCATGCAGTGTTATTAGTGTGGGGGTGAAGTGGAGGGAGGGGGGGGAGAGAGAGGGAGAGAGAGAGAGAGATAGACAGAGACAGAGACAGAGAGAGAAGGTGCAGCATGCGGCAGTGAGAGTGTTGGACCATGAGCCTTGTTCGGGGGTTGGTGCTGTAACAGATATACAGTGAGTGTGAGGGAGCAGAGAGAACACGGTGACCCTTATCCTGACAGAGCGGGGAAGGTTATTGAAACTTGTCCTGTATTGCT
Organism: Chiloscyllium plagiosum; assembly: GCF_004010195.1. NCBI lineage: Eukaryota > Metazoa > Chordata > Chondrichthyes > Orectolobiformes > Hemiscylliidae > Chiloscyllium > Chiloscyllium plagiosum. Next base: position 3,157 of record NW_025207641.1, on the reverse strand, counting down.
GGACATTTCTTCAGACTGAGATACTGCACTGAGCTGGGTGGTGAGCTCAGACCATGCTCGGTGGGTCTGGTGGTGTCGCCCCCTCTGGGAAGAGTTAGTCCCCCTCTGTACTAGCCCATCCACCAGGACCTCCGTGCCCCTGTTGACAAACCGTGGTATAATTGTCCCTTATCTGCCATGCTCGGGGTAAACTATGCAGGGCAGCTAAAAGCTGAGAAAGCTCAATCGTGTGCCCATTGGGCTTTTAAAGATGGCATCAGTGTCAGGGATCACGGAATGTCCAGGGGTATCTGGGTGATGGTGTGTACCTCCAGCCATGAAGGATTCCATTTACAAAGTTGTAGATCAAATGCTCATCCAAATCTCTCCATCATCTGACCTCACACCAATATCACTTTTTCCCATCTTTCCTGGGAAGACTTGCTCATGTTACAGGATGCTATCGAAGTGTCTACTTTTCAGCATTCAGAAACCTGGGAACACATCCTTCCAGGACACTGTCTCTCAGTCTCCCGGTCTCTGTCTATTTCCCAAACCCCTCCCACGTGGTGATATTTAAACTGATTCCCCCGCCATCTCTCTCTGGCAGTGATGTTCACATCCACAGCACCCCCTTGTCAGGGCAACAATGGAGAGATGGAGCTGTAAATGGATGGGAGCTGCACATCCTGTCACTTGCAGCCCGGGCTGCAAGTTTCCCCACGCTGGGCATTGATCTAACACAGTGTTACTGAGCATTACACTGGGGTGGCGGACACAGTCCTGCATGCAAGAAGGGTAACTGCTCCTGGTTTACAGAGCAATGCACTGGGGTGGGGGACACAGTCCTACATGCTGTGAGTGTAACTGTTCCTGGTTCACAGACTAATGCACTGGGGTGGGGTACACAGTCCTACATGCTGTGAGTGTAACTGTTCCTGGTTTTCAGACTAATGCTCTGGGGTGGGGTACACAGTCCTACATTCTGGGAGTGCAACTGTTCCTAGTTTACAGATCAATGCACTGAGGTGGTGTACACAGTCCTACATGCTGGGAGGGAAACTGCTCCTGATTTACAGATCACTGCACTGGGGTGGGGTACAGAGCTCTGCATGCTGTGAGGGTAACTGCTCCCGGTTTCCAGATCAATGCACTGAGGTGGTGTACACTGTCCTACATGCTGGGAGGGTAACTGCTCCTGGGTTGCAGATCAATGCATTGGGGTGGTGTACACAGTCCTACTCAATTGGAGGGTAACTGCTCCAGGTTTGCAAATTAATTCATGGGTGATCACTGCACAGATCGCTGTGCTGGTCAGTCATTCTGGTTGAGGTTTATAGATACTGCAATGATGTGGTCTGTGCAGCTCCCCATGCTGGATGGATATTTGTTTCAGGTTCACACATTAGTGCCCTGTTGTGGTCTGCACAGCTCCCAGTGCTGGACAGATATCTAGTCTGGGTTAATAGATCAATGCACTGCTGTAGTCTGCACAGTACTCCACTCTGGACAGATCGCTGGATTACATTGACCAGTGTAATGGATGAATCTGGACAGATTGCTGGGTTGTACTGAGCAGTACACTGGCCTGGTCTCCACAGTGTTCCACGGTGAACAGATATCTCCTCTGGGTGTATGGTTTCTCGGCTGGTTCTGTGCGGTGGATTGAGAATGTGGTATATCTAACAATTTCAGCTTATCTGGCAATGCCTTTAATTCCTGTGATTGGACCCTCCGTCTCTCACCCCATTAATGTTACAAAGTGCCCATGCACAGTACATCATGTTGGTGGGGTGGTGGACAGGTCAAGGAGTTCCCCGGAATGTTCTGTACCCGACATTCTATAACTGCCATTCCCCGGAAGGTTCTGTCCCTGACATTCTATAACTGCCATTCCCCGGAACGTTCTGTCCCCGACATTCTATAACTGCCATTCCCCGGAACGTTCTGTCCCTGACATTCTATAACTGACATTCCCCGGATTGTTCTGTCCCCGACATTCTATAACTGCCATTTTTGTCAGTAATTCCGACCTTCCCATTTGTTTTTCCAGCTCCGATTATTTTAATAAATCCCTGAATACAGGGACTCATTTGAAAATCTCACTGGGTCCCCGATCAAACGGGTCCCTTTGCCTCTCGGCTGATGGATAATGGGTTTGTTTTCCTTTCTCACAGTTAACGTAGTGACCATCTATGTCCTGCTTTATAAAGATTGTGGATTGTCTCCATGTGTCAGACGTTACCTGGGGGCCATGGCAGCGGCGGATCTCCTGGTCATTATCCTCGACCTGATCCTGAGACACATTCCCATTGTTTATCGGGAACAGTTTTATTTCCTGTACTCCGTCCCCGTGTGTAATATCCACGCCGTCCTGCTGTATGCAGCCACTGACTGCTCTGTCTGGTTCACTGTCACTTTCGCCTTTGATCGGTTTGTGGCCATTTGTTGCCAGAAGCTTAAAAGTAAATATTGCAGTGAGAAGACGGCGACTGTGGTTCTGGGAGCAGTGACTGTGCTGAGCTGTTTAAAGGACATTTCCTGGTATTTTATGCTCACGGCTCGGTATTGGCTGGAGAACCGCCCCTGGTTTTGTGATGTAACAGTCGCTGTTCTATTCTCCAGTGTCTGGGTCACAATCGAGCTCCTCCACCACATTCTAACCCCGTGTGTCCCATTTCTCCTGATTCTGCTGCTCAATGTTCTCACGGTCAGACACATTGTCGTGACCAGCAGAGCCCGCAGGAGACTCCGCACTCACACCAATGGGGACGCTCAGTCTGAGACTGAAATGAGAAACCGAAAAAAATCCATCATTTTACTGTTTGTGATCTCGGCCAATTTCATCCTGTTATGGTCATCGTTAATGGTGTATTCTTTCTGGTACCGGATGATTGATATTGTGGTTTCCCCTCTGTATCTCGATGGCTTTGTGCAGGAATTGGGCTTCATGCTGCAGCTCCTCAGTTGCTGCACAAACACCGCGATTTATGCTGTGACCCAGACTAAGTTCAGGCAGCAGCTGAAGAATGTGCTGAAATATCCCTTCACCCAAATCCATCCATCACTCAAATTCCCTCATTAATCAATCCATCCAGGATTTTCTCATTTCAGTTCAGTCTTTCAGCGATGGAGTAGCCTGTCACTATGGTAACAGACTGAGGGTAGCGCTAGTTTG
>NW_025207640.1:10946-13217 GCF_004010195.1 Chiloscyllium plagiosum | reverse complement strand
CTGGAGTGTGCACTGTCCAGAGTGTGCAATGTCCAGAGATTGTGCTCTCTGGAGCGTGCGCTGTCTGGAGTGTGCACTGTCCGGAGTGTGCACTGTCTTGAGTGTTCAATCTCCGGAGTGTGCACTGTCTGGAGTGTGTCCAGCCCAGAGTGTGCGCTGTTGGGAGTGTGCGCTGACCGGTGTGTGCTCTGTCTGGAGTGTGTACTGCCCGGAGTGTGCGCTGTCCGGTGTGTGCTCTGTGCAGAGTTTACACTGTCAGGAGTGTGCACTGTCTGGAGTGTGTCCTGTCCGGAGTGTATGCTGTCCGGAGTGTGCGCTGTCCGGAGTGTGCACTGTCTTGAGTGTGCCCTGTTTGGATTTTGCGCTGTCTGCAGTGTGCGCTGTTTGGAGTGTGTGGTGTCTGGAGTGTGCACTGTCCAGAGAGTGCACTGTTTGCTGTGTACGCTGTCTGGAGTGTGCGCTGTTTGGAGTGTGCACTTTCTGGAGGTGCGCTGTTTGTTTGTGCGCTGTTTTGGTGTGTGCTGTCCAGAGTGTGCACTGCCTGGATGTGTGATGTCTGAGGTGTGTGCTGTTTGGAGCGTGTGCTGTTTGGAGCGTGCGCTGTCTGGAGTGTGCACTGTCTGGAGTGTGCACTGTCTGGAGTGTGCACTATCTGAAGTGTGCGTTCTCCGTAGTGTGTACTGTTTGGATTGTGCGCTCTCCGTATATGCGCTGTCTGGAGTGTGCAATGTCTGGAGTGTGCGGTGTCAGGAGCGTGCGCTGTCCGGAGTGTGCACTGTTCGGAGTTTATGCCGTCTGGAGCGTGCACTTTCTGGAGTGTTCGCTGTCTGGAGTGTGTGAATTCCAGAGAGTGCACTGTCTGGATTGTTCGCTGTCTGGAGTGTGCACTGTCCAGAGAATGCACTGTTTGCTGTGTGTGCTGTCTGGAGTGTGCGCTGTTTGTAGTGTGCACTGTCCTGACGTGTGCTGTTTGGGTGTGCGCTGTTTGGTTGTGCGCTGTCCAGAGTGTGTGCTGCCTGGAGTTTGTGATGTCTGAGGTGTGTGCTGTTTGGAGCGTGTGTTGTTTGGAGCGTGCACTGTCTGGAGTGTGCACTGTCTGGGAGTGTGCACTGTCTGGAGTGTGCTATCTCTGTAGTGTGTACTGTTTGGATTGTGCGCTCTCCGTATGTGCGCTGTCTGGAGCGTGCAATGTCTGGAGTGTGCAATGTCCGGAGTGTGCCCTGACCGGATTATACGCTATCTGGAGTGTGCGCATTCCAGAGAGTGCAATGTCTGGAGTGTTTGCTGTCCAGAGTGTGCACTGTTCAGAGTGTGTTCTACCCAAGTGTGCAATATGCATAGTGTGCACTGCCCAAAGTTTGCACTGTCCAGAGTGTGCACTGCCTGGAGTGTGCACTGTCCGGAGTGTGCACTGTCCAGAGAGTGCACTGTCTTGAGAGTGCACTGTCTGGAGTGTGTGCTGCCTGGAGTGTGCACTGTCTGGAGTGCGCATTCCAGAGAGTGCACTGCCTGGAGTGTTCGTTGTCCAGAGTGTGCACTGTTCAGAGTGTGTGCTACCTAAGTGTGCAATATGCATAGTGTGCACTGCCCAAAGTGTGCACTGTCCAGAGTGTGCACTGCCGGGAGTGTGCACTGTCCGGAGTGTGCAGTGTCCAGAGTGTGCACTGTCTGGAGTGTGCACTGTCCAGAGTGTGCACTGCCTTGAGTGTGCACTGTCTAGAGCGTGCGCTGTATGGAGTGTGCACTGTCCGGAGTGGGCACTGTCCGGAGTGTGTACTGTCCAGAGTGTGCGCTATCTGGAGTGTGGTGTGTGCTACCTAAGTGTGCAATATGCATAGTGTGCACTGCCCAAAGTGTGCACTGTCCAGAGTGTGCACTGCCGGGAGTGTGCACTGTCCGGAGTGTGCAGTGTCCAGAGCGTGCGCTGTCTGGAGTGTGCACTGTCCGGAGTGGGCACTGTCCGGAGTGTGCACTGTCCAGAGTGCGCGCTGTCTGGAGTGTGCACTGTCTGGAGTGTGCACTGTCTGGAGTGTGCGCTGTCTGGAGTGTGCACTGTGTGGAGTGTCTGCTGTCTTGAGTGTGCACTGCCTGGAGTGTGCAATGTCCAGAGTGTGCGCTGCCCATGTGTGCACTGTCCGGAGTATGCACTGTCTTGAGTGTGCACTGTCTTGAGTGTTCAATCTCCGGAGTGTGCACTGTCCGGAGTATGCACTGTCTTTGGTGTTCAATCTCCGGAGTGTGCACTGTCTGGAGTGTGCACTGCCTGGAGTG
>NW_025207640.1:7899-10873 GCF_004010195.1 Chiloscyllium plagiosum | reverse complement strand
TGTACTGTCTGGAGTGTGCGCTGTCTTGAGTGTGCACTGCCTGGAGTGTGCAATGTCCAGAGTGTGCGCTGCCCATGTGTGCACTGTCCGGAGTATGCACTGTCTTTGGTGTTCAATCTCCAGAGTGTGCACTGTCTGGAGTGTGCACTGCCTGGAGTGTGCACTGTCTGGAGTGTGCACTGTCTGGACTGTGCGCTGTCTGGAGTGTGCACTGTGTGGAGTGTGCGCTGTCTTGAGTGTGCACTGCCTGGAGTGTGTGCTATCTGGAGAGTGCACTGTCTGGAGTGTGCACTGTCTGGAGTGTGTCCTGTCTGGAGTGTGCACTGTGTGGAGTGTGCGCTGTCTTGAGTGTGCACTGCCTGGAGTGTGCACTGTCTAGAGTGTGCACTGTCTGGACTGTGCGCTGTCTGGAGTTTGCACTGTGTGGAGTGTGCGCTGTCTTGAGTGTGCACTGCCTGGAGTGTGTGCTATCTGGAGAGTGCACTGTCTGGAGTGTGCACTGTCTGGAGTGTGTCCTGTCTGGAGTGTGCACTGTCTGGATTGTGCACTGTCCGGAGTGTGCACTGTCTGGAGTGTGTACTGTCTGGAGTGTGTCCTGTCTGGAGAGTGCACTGTCTGGAGTGTGTGCTGTCTTGAGTGTGCACTGTGTGGAGTGTGCGCTGTTGCGCTGCCCATGTGTGCACTGTCTTGAGTGTGCACTGTCTTGAGTGTTCAATCTCCGGAGTGTGCACTGTCTGGAGTGTGCCCAGCCTAGAGTGTGCGCTGTTGGGAGTGTGCGCTGACCGGTGTGTGCTCTGTCTGGAGTGTGCACTGCCCGGAGTGTGCGCTGTCCGGTGTGTACTCTGTGCAGAGTGTACACTGTCATGAATGTGCACTGTCTGGAGTGTGTCCTGTCCGGAGTGTGTGCTGTCCGGAGTGTGTGCTGTCCGGAGTGTGCACTGTCTAGAGTGTGCCCTGTTCGGATTACGCGCTGTCTGCAGTGTGCGCTGTTTGGAGTGTGTGCTGTCTGGACTGTGCACTGTCCAAAGAGTGCACTGTTTCCTGTGTGCGCTGTCTGGAGAGTGTGCTGTTTGGAGTGTGCACTGTCTGGAGGTGCGCTGTTTGGGTGTGCGCCGTTTAGGTGTGTGCTGTCCAGAGTGTGCGCTGCCTGAAGTGTGCGCTGTCTGGAGTGTGCACTGTCTGGAGTGTGCAATCTCCGTCTGTGCGCTGTCTGGAGTGTGCAATGTCTGGTGTGTGCACTGTCCGGAGTGTGCCCTGTTTGGAGTGTGCACTATGTGGACTGTGTGCTGTCTTGAGTGTGCACTGCCTGGAGTGTGCAATGTCCGAGTTTGCACTGCCCAAGTGTGCACTGTCCGGAGTGTGCACTGTCTTGAGTGTGCACTGTCTTGAGTGTTCAATCTCCGGAGTGTGCACTGTCTGGAGTGTGCCCAGCCCACAGTGTGTGCTGTTGGAAGTGTACGCTGACTGGTGTGTGCTCTGTCCAGTGTGTAAACTGTCAGGAGTGTGCGCTGTCCGGAGTGTGCGCTGTCCGGAGTGTGCACTGTCCGGAGTGTTCGCTGTCCGAAGTGTGCGCTGTTGAGAGTGTGTGCTACCCAAGTGTGCAATGTGCATAGTGTGCGCTGTTTGGGTGTGCGCATGCCAGAGTGTGTGCTGTCCAGAGTGTGCGCTGTTTGGTTGTGCGCTGTCCAGAGTGTGCGCTGTTTGGGTGTGCGCTGTTTGGATGTGCGCTGTCTGGAGTGTGCACTGTCTGTAGTGTGCTACCCAAGTGTGCAATGTGCATAGCGTGCACTGCCCAGAATGTGCGCTGTCCGGAATATGCACTGTCAGGAGTGTGCACTGTCTGGAGTGTGCACTGTCTGGAGTGTGCACTGTCTTGAGGGTGCACTGTCTGGAATCTGCACTGCTCGGATTGTGCGCTGTCTGAAGTGTGCACTGTCCAGAGTGTGCACTGTCTTGAGGGTGCACTGTACGGAGTGTTCAATGCTTGGAGTGTGCACTGTCTGGAGTGTGCAATGTCTGGAGTGTGCACTGTCCAGAGTGTGCACTGTCTGGAGTGTCCACTGGCTGGAGTGTGCGCTGTCTGGAGTGTGCACTGTCCGGAGTGTGCGCAGTCTGGAGTGTGCAATATCCAGAGATTGTGCTCTCTGGAGTATGCGCTGTTTGGAGTGTGCACTGTCTGGAGTGTGCACTGTCCAGAGTGTGCACTGTCTGGAATCTGCACTGTGTGGAGTGTGCGCTGTCTGAAGTGTGCACTGTCCAGAGTGTGCACTGTCTTGAGGGTGCACTGTACGGAGTGTTCAATGCTCAGAGTGTGCACTGTCTGGAGTGTGCAATGTCTGGAGTGTGCACTATCTGGAATGTGCCCTGTCCAGAGTATGCACTGTCTGGAGTGTCCACTGGCTGGAGTGTGCGCAGTCTGGAGTGTGCAATGTCCAGAGATTGTGCTCTCTGGAGTGTGCACTGTTTGGAGTGTGCACTGTCTGGAGTGTGCACTGTCCAGAGAGTGCACTGTTTGAAATATGCGCTGTCTGGAGTGTGCGCTGTTTGGGTGTGCGCTGTCCGGAGTGTGCGCTGTTTGGGTGTGCGCTGTCCAGAGTGTGCGCTGTTTGGTTGTGCGCTGTCCGGAGAGTGCGCTGTTTGGGTGTGCGCTGTTTGGATGTGCGCTGTCCAGAGTGAGCGCTGCCTGGAGTGTGCAATGTCTGAGGTGTGTGCTGTTTGGTGCGTGCACAGCCTGGGGTGTGCGCTGTCTGGAGTGTGCACTGTCTGGAGTGTGCACTGTCCAGAGAGTGCACTGTTTGAAATGTGCGCTGTCTGGAGTGTGCAATGTCTGGTGTGTGCACTGTCTGGAGTGTGCCCTGTTCGGATTATGCGCTATCTGGAGTGTGCACTGTCTTGAGGGTGCACTGTACGGAGTGTGCACTGCTCAGAGTGTGCACTGTCTTGAGTGTGCACTGTCTAGAGCGTGTGGTGTCTG
>NW_025207640.1:2820-6144 GCF_004010195.1 Chiloscyllium plagiosum | reverse complement strand
TCTGGAGTGTGCACTGTCCAGAGTGTGCACTGTTCGGAGTTGTTGCTGGCTGGAGTGTGCACTGTCTGGAGTGTTAACTGTCTGGTGTTTGCGCTGTCTGGAGCATTTGCTGTCCAGAGTGTGCACTGTCTGGAGTGTGTGCTACCCAAGTGTGCAATGTGCATAGCGTGCACTGCCCAGAATGTGCGCTGTCCGGAATATGCACTGTCAGGAGTGTGCACTGTCTGGAGTGTGCACTGTCCAGAGTGTGCACTGTCTTGAGGGTGCACTGTATGGAGTGTTCACTGCTCGGAGTGTGCAATGTCTGGAGTGTGCACTGTCCAAAGTGTGCACTGTCTGGAGTCTGCACTGTGTGGAGTGTGCGCTGTCTGAAGTGTGCACTGTCCGGAGTGTGCACTCTCTGGAGTGAGCACTGTGTGGAGTCTGCGCTTTCTGGAGTGTGCACTGTCCAGAGTGTGCACTATCTGGAATGTGCACTGTCCAGAGTATGCACTGTCTGGAGTGTCCACTGGCTGGAGTGTGCGCTGTCTGGAGTGTGCACTGTCCGGAGTGTGCACAGTCTAGAGTGTGCAATGTCCAGAGATAGTGCTCTCTGGAGTGTGCGCTGTTTGGAGTGTGCACTGTCTGGAGTTTGCACTGTAAAGAGAGTGCACTGTTTGAAATGTGCGCCGTCTGGAGTGTGCGCTGTTTGGGTGTGCGCTGTCTGGAGTGTGCACTGTCCAGAGACTGCACGGTTTGAAATATGCGCTGTCTGGAGTGTGCGCTGTTTGGGTGTGCGCTGTCCGGAGTGTGCGCTGTTTGGGTGTGCGCTGTTTGGGTGTGCGCTGTTTGGTTGTGCGCTGTCCGGAGTGTGCGCTGTTTGGGTGTGCACTGTTTGGATGTGCGCTGTCCAGAGTGTGCGCTGCCTGGTGTGTGCAATGTCTGAGGTGTGTGTTGTTTGGAGCGTGCGCAGCCTGGAGTGTGCGCTGTCTGGAGTGTGCACTATCTGGAGTGTGCAATCTCCGTCTGTGCGCTGTCTGGAGTGTGCAATGTCTGGTGTGCGCACTGTCCGGAGTGTGCCCTGTTCTGATTATGCGCTATCTGGAGTGTGCACTGTCTGGAGTGTGCGCTGTCCAGAGTGTGCACTGTTCGGAGTTGTTGCTGTCAGGAGTGTGCGCTGTCTGGAGCGTTCGCTGTCCGGAGTGTGCACTGTTCAGAGTGTGTGCTACCCAAGTGTGCAATGTGCATAGTGTGCACTGCCCAGAATGTGCGCTGTCCGGAATATGCACTGTCAGGAGTGTGCACTGTCTGGAGGGTGCTCTGTCCAGAGTGTGCACTGTCTTGAGGGTGCACTGTACGGAGTGTGCACTGCTCGGAGTGTGCACTGTCTGGAGTGTGCAATGTCTGGAGTGTGCACTGTCTGGAGTGTGCAATGTCTGGAGTGTGCACTGTCTGGAATGTGCACTGTACGGAGTCTGGACTGCCCGGAGTGTGTATTGTCTGGAGTGTGCACGGTTTAGAGTGTGCGCTGTCTGGAGTGTGCGCTGTCTGGAGTGTGCACTGTCTGGAGTGTGCCCAGCCCAGAGTGTGCGCTGTTGGAAGTGTGCGCTGACCGGTGTGTGCACTGTCCGGAGTGTGCACTGTCTGGAGTCTGCACTGTGTGGAGTGTGCGCTGTTCAGAGTTTTTGTTGTCCGGAGTGTGCGCTGTCTGCAGTGTGCACTGTCCGAAGTGTGCGCTGTTCAGAGTGTGTGCTACCCAAGTGTGCAATGTGCATAGTGTGCACTGTCCAGAGTGTGCACTGTCTGGAGTGTGCACTGTCCAGTGTGTGCACTGTCCGGAGTGTGCACTGTCTGGAGTCTGCACTGTGCGGAGTGTGCGCTGTCTGGAGTGTGCACTGTCTGGAGTGTGCTCTGTCTGGAATGTGCGCTGTATGGAGTGTGCACTGTGTGGAGTGTGCGCTGTCTTGAGTGTGCACTGCCTGGAGTGTTCAATCTCCGGAGTGTGCACTGTCTGGAGTGTGCCCAGCCCAGAGTGTGCGCTGTTGGGAGTGTGCGCTGACCGGTGTGTCCCCTGTCTGGAGTGTGCACTGTCTGGAGTGTGCACTGTCCAGTGTGCGCTGTCCAGACTGTAAACTATCAGCAGTGTGCACTGTCCGGAGTGTGCGCTGTCCGGAGTGTGCACTGTCTGGAGTGTTCGCTGTTCGAAGTGTGTGCTGTTGAGAGTGTGTGCTACCCAAGTGGGCAATGTGCATAGTGCGCACTATCCAGAGTGTGCACTGTCAGGAGTGTGCACTGTCTGTAGAATGCGCTGTCCAGTGTGTGCACTGTCTGGAGTGTGCACTGTCCGGAGTGTGCACTTTCTGGAGTGTGCACTGTCCGGATTGTGCACTGTCCTGAGTGTACACTGTCAGGAGTCTGCACTGTGTGGAGTGTGCGCTGTCTGAAGTGTGCACGGTCCGGAGTGTGCACTCCCTGGAGTGAGCACTGTCTGGAGTCTGCGCTGTCTGGAGTGTGCACTGTCTGGAGTGTGCACTGTCCAGAGAGTGCACTGTTTGAAATGTGCGCTGTCTGGAGTGTGCACTGGCTGGAGTGTGCGCAGTCTGGAGTGTGCACTGTCCGGAGTGTGTGCAGTCTGGAGTGTGCAATGTCCAGAGATTGTGCTCTCTGGAGTGTGCGCTGTTTGGAGTGTGCACTGTCTGGAGTGTGCACTGTCCAGAGAGTGCACTGTTTGAAATGTGCGCTGTCTGGAGTGTGCGTTGTTTGGGTGTGCGCTGTCCGGCGTATGCGCTGTTTGAGTTTTCGCTGTCCAGAGTGTGCGCTGTTTGGGTGTGCGCTGTTTGGTTGTGCGCTGTCCGGCGTGTGCGCTGTTTGGGTGTGTGCTGTTTGGATGAGCGCTGTCCAGAGTGTGCACTGCCTGGAGTGTGCAATGTCTGAGGTGTGTGCTGTTTGGAGTGTGCGCAGCCTGGAGTGTGCGCTGTCTGGAGTGTGCACTGTCTGGAGTGTGCAATCTCCGTATGTGCGCTGTCTGGAGTGTGTGCAATGTCTGGAGTGTGCACTGTCCGGAGTGTGCCCTGTTCGGATTATGCGTTATCTGGAGTGTACGCTGTCTGGAGTGTGCGCTGTCCAGAGTGTGCACTGTTCGGAGTTGTTGCTGGCTGGAGTGTGCACTGTCTGGAGTGTTAACTGTCTGGTGTTTGCGCTGTCTGGAGCATTCGCTGTCCGGAGTGTGCACTGTCTGGAGTGTGTGCTACCCAAGTGTGCAATCTGCATAGCGTGCTCTGCCCAGAATGTGCGCTGTCCGGAATATGCACTGTCAGGAGTGTGCACTGTCTGGAGTGTGCACTG
>NW_025207640.1:0-1783 GCF_004010195.1 Chiloscyllium plagiosum | reverse complement strand
CTGGAATGTGCGCTGTATGGAGTGTGTACTGTGTGGAGTGTGCGCTGTCTTGAGTGTGCACTGCCTGGAGTGTGCAATGTCCAGAGTGCACGCTGCCCATGTGTGCACTGTCCGGAGTGCGCACTGTCTTGAGTGTGCACTGTCTTCAGTCTTCAATCTCCGGAGTGTGCACTTTCTAGAGTGTGCCCAGCCCAGAGTGTGCGCTGTTGGGAGTGTGCGCTGACCGGTGTGTGCCCTGTCCGGAGTGTGCACTGTCTGGAGTGTGCACTGTCTGGAGTGTGCACTGACTGGAGTGTGTCCTGTCCGGAGTGTGCATTGCCTGGTGTGTGCCCCGTCCAGAGTGTGCACTGTCCTGTGTGTGCACTGTCCAGAGTGTGCAATCCCCAGAGTTTGCCCCGTCCTGAGTGTGCACTGTCTGGAGTGTTCACTGCCCGGAGTGTGCACTGTCCGGAGTGTTCACTGCCCGGAGTGTGCACTGTCCGGAGTGTGCGCTGTCCGGGGTGGGCTCTGTGCGGAGTGTTCACTTCACGGTGTGCGCATTGTCCAGAGTGGGCACTGTCCGGAGAGTACACTGCTGGAGTGTGTGCTGTCTGGAGTGTGCACTGTCCGGGGTGTGCATTGTCCGGAGTGCGCACTGTCTGGAGTGTGCACTGTCAGGAGTGTGCACTGTCCAGAGTGTGCACTGTCTGGAGTGTGCACTGGCTGGAGTGTGCACTGTCTGGAGTGTGTCCTGTCCGGAGTGTGCATTGTCTGGAGTGTGCACTGTCCTGTGTGTGCACTGTCCAGAGTGTGCAATCCCCAGAGTGTGCCCCGTCCGGAGTGTGCACTGTCTGGAGTGTTCACTGCCCGGAGTGTGCACTGTCCGGAGTGTTCACTGCCCGGAGTGTGCACTTCCGGAGTGTGCGCTGTCCGGGGTGGGCTCTGTCCGGAGTGTTCACTTCACGGTGTGCGCGTGAGTCTGGAGTGTGCGCTGTCCGGTGTGTGGACTGCCCGGAGTGTGCACTGTCCGGAGTGTGCACTGTCCGGTGTGTGCACTGTCTGGAGTGTGCATTGTCCAGAGTGTGCACTGTCCAGAGAGTACACTGCCTGAGTGTGTGCAGTCTGGAGTGTGCGCTGTCCGAGGTGTGCATTGTCCGGAGTGCGCACTTCCCGGAGTGTGCATTGTCCGGAGTGTGCATTGTCCGGAGTGTGCACTGACCGGAGTGTGCACTGACCGGTGTGTGCACTGTCCGGAGTGTGCACTGTCAGGAGTGTGCACTGCCCGGAGTGTGCATTCTCCAGAATGTGCGCTATTCGGAGTGTGCGCTGTACGTAGTTTGCATTGTCTGGAGAGTGCATTGTCCGGAGTGTGCATTGTCCAGAGTTTGCACTGCCCGGAGTGTGCATTGTCCGGAGTGTGCATTGACCAGAGTGTGCGCTATTCGGAGTGTGCGCTGTACGTAGTTTGCATTGTCCGGAGAGTGCATTGTCCGGAGTGTGCATTGTCCAGAGTTTGCACTGCCCGGAGTGTGCATTGACCAGAGTGTGTACAGTCCGGAGTGTGCACTGTCCGGAGTGTGCACTGCCCGGTGTGTGCATTGTCCGGAGTGTGCGCTGTCCAGAGTGTGCCTTGTCCAGAATGTGCACTGTTCGGTGTGTGCATTGTCCGGAGTGTGCATTGTCCAGAGTGTGCACTGTCTGGAGTGTGCACTGTCCGGAGTGTGCAATGTCTGGAGTGTGCACTGTCCAGAGTATGCACAGTCCGGTGTGCGCACTGTTCGGAGTGTGCACTGCCCGGTGTGTG
>NW_025207639.1:0-13214 GCF_004010195.1 Chiloscyllium plagiosum | reverse complement strand
TGACTGAAACACACCCATACCCATCGATACGGAGCCACACTGATACAAAGGACAGGCAGCCACCAGACAGGAACGGACAGACCAATACACACCAACACCCCAAGGGAACAAAGGGGTGTGCTAGCCCCAGCCCTCACAGAGAGAGAGAAGCAGATAATACCCGGACCCGTTTTACATAAACCAATTAGCACTCTATTGTGCGTGCCCTGCAACTCTCCTGGGACGACAGGAAACATTCTATTTGCAACTACTCCAGTGATGATGGGAAACTATCGTCCTATTCATCCTCAAATTCCACACATCCTGACAACTGAAAATATGTAGCTGCACTAGACCAACACTACCCATGACTCATGGACCAAAACTCCGGAATTAATTAAATATGGAAACCCATCTCCGAATCACATCAAGAGACTGACTGAAACACACCCATACCCATTGATACAGAGCCACCCTGACACAAAGGACAGGCATCCACCAGACAGGAACGGACAGACCAATACACACCAACACCCCAAGGGAACAAAGGCCCTCACAGAGAAAGAGAAGCAGATAATACCCGGACCCGTTTTACATAAACCAATTAGCACCCTATTGTGCGTGCCCTGCAACTCTCCTGGGACGGCAGGAAACATTCTATTTGCAACTACTCCAGTGATGATGGGGAACTATCGTCCTATTCATCCTCAAATTCCACACATCCTGACAACTGAAAATATGTAGCTGCGCGCGGGAACAGCAGAGCAGCTGAGATTCGGACCTCGGTTGGTCTCCGCCGGCGTTACTGTAGCAATAAACGTTTCCGATTGTTGAACCGCATTCTGGGCTCGGACTGATATCATTTCACCGCGCTAACAATCGGGCTTGGCCCTTGCAGCAATACAGATGGCGTCGGACGCATTGAAGGCAAAACCGTAGCGATAGAAGTTGTCATGTATTTCGGGGAAGGAAGGCGCTAGTCGGAGGGCGAGGAGGAGAGCAGGGAGGAGAGCGGTGCACCCGTGAAGCAGGATCTGTGGGAAGAGAGGGAGAGAGGCACCCTTAACAAGGGTGTACGGTTAGTGTGTGTAGGAGCAGGTCTCCCTGGAACCGGTCCACCCGTTGCACTATAAGGAGAAAGAGGGGCAGTTAGAGTCAAGTCAAGGGGGGAGGGAGTGTCTGTCCAGTCGGGGCTTAAGGATCGGGCTTAAGCTGGGACCAGCGTTTCCACCTGCCCTTTCCCTTCATGTCGACACAGGCGCACGTGTCGCTGGTGAGGATGATTTCGTGCGGTCCCAGCCACGGGGGGCGAAGCTGGGCCAGTCAGGGGCGGCCCTGACCAGGACTTTGTCCCCAACGCCGGGAAGGGGTTGGGCGGGCAGATGCGGTTTCAGTTTTGCCTGGTCCCTTATGTCCTGCTGGTCGTGCGCAGTTTGTCTGAGGGCCCGCAGCTGCGTGTCCAGCTGCCTGATATAGCGCGTCATCCTGTCCCACAGTGGGGCCTTGTTTTCCACCCCCCCGACCATGACATTCTCTGGTAGTCGCATGGTCCTCCCCGTCATGGGTTCGAAGGGAGTGAGGCCAGTGGAGCGGCCTGGGGTGGCCCTTAAGCACATCAGTATGCAGGGCAGAACATCCACCCAGCCCTGCACTGTTTCGCCGATCGCCTTCACGATCGCCGCTTTGAGGGTCCGGTTCATGCGCTCGACCATCTCGGCGCTCTGGGGATGGAACGGGATGTGGAAACTCTGTCTGATGCCTAGGAGGTGGCAGGCCAGTTTCATTGCGCGTCTGGTGAAGTGTGTGTCCTGATCTGAGTCAATCTGGAGGGGGACCACCCAGCGAGGGAAGATGTCGAAGGCCAGCACTCTGGCCACGGTGGCGGATGTACAGTCCCGTGTAGGGAAGCCTTCTACCCAGCGCGTGAAATGGTCAACGATCACCAGGCAATACTTCTTGCCACGGCTGTGGGGTAGGGGTCCTGTGAAATCAATTTCGAGGTTCTCCCAGGGCCACTTGGGCCGTGGCTGGTGCGCCAGGGGAATGCGCAGGGGCCGCCCTGGGTTGTGCTGGGCACAGACAACGCATCGGCGGCAGTGTTTGGCCACGTCGCGGGCCACCACCAGCCAGTCTGGAGACTAGCAAGTGTACCGTCGCGGCCCACATGGTCCGGCTCGTGGTGTAATGGCATCAAGGTCGTTCTGATAGCCGCGGGTGCCACGACTCTGTCGCCATGCCGCCACACCCCATCGGGGCCGCGGGCTGCGCCCTTTACCAGCCAGTCCTCTAACTCACCGGGCTACGCGCAATTCTGGACGTCCAGGACATTCACGTCCCGGACCTCAGTAGCGGGTGCTGCATGTGCGGGCGGTAGCGCTGCGCCCGCGGCGGCCTTGGTGGTCAGGTCGGCCCAATGATTCCCAAGCTGTTCAGCGGTTTGGCCCGCTGGTGCGCTTTGATTTTTATCACCGCAGCGAGCAGGGGGAGATGTGCAGCCAGCACCAGGTCGCGGACCGTATTTTCATGTTTAATCTGACCACCGCTGGCCGTGATAAATCCCCGGCGGCTCCATGCTGCCATGTAATCATGGACTACCCTGAAAGCGTACTGGCTGTCGGTAAAGATGTTTACCCGCTTGCCTGCTCCCAAGCAGAGTGCGGCGGTGAGGGCAACCAACTCCGCGACCTGGGCGGAGGTGTCGCCCCCCATCGTTCCCTGTGCTCGAGTGGTCCCGGTATGGTCGACCACCGCCCATCCCGTTTGGTAGGACCCCTCGACAAGCCTACGTGAGCCGTCCACATACAAGGTCAGGTCGGGATCAGGGACAGGGCTTTTGGTCACACAGTCCCCCTCCGCCGAGTCGATGGCGGCCTGGCAATGGTGGGGTTCCCCCACCATGATAATCCCGTCAGCGGGGTTTGGCAAAGTGTCCCTAACGATCTGTATGGACTGGTCCCGGGGGAGGAGAACCGCCTCCTACGTTGCCCTGTGGGCATCCGAGACCGTCCGGAGGCGGCCCGTGTTCAGTAGTTCAACTATCGTGTGTCTAGTGTGTAGTATTATCTGTCCAGGCATAGTGACCGGCTCACACACCCGGACCGCCCATGCGGCGCAATCCAGCGCCGCCATGCAGCGGTGCATGCCCTTCACGACTGGAGACTCCTTTGTGGAGTAGTAACCTACTGGTCTCATGTGGTCGCCTGAGGTTTGCGTGATAACAGCGCTGTAAAAACCCCCCTCGAGTCCGTAGAAGATGTGGAAGGGCTTGGATAGGTCGGGGAGGCCCAGGGCCGGAGCGCTGAGGAGATGGGACTTTAACATAGATTAAGCGTCGTCCTGTTCGGGTCCCCATACCACCCTCTCCGCTCCCGGCCTGCCCCCCTTCACCAGGCGCTGAATGGTTTCGTCGATAGTGGCGAAATGTGCAATGAAGGGGCGGCAGTAGTTAAAAAGCCCCAAGACACGGCAGATTCCCCTGACTGTGTCTGGCTGCGGCATGTCGGCAATGGCCGACTTACGGTCGGCGGGTAAGGTCTTGCTCCCCTGGCTGATGTCATGTCCCAGGTAGTGGACTTTAGCCAGTCCGACCTGAACCTTCGTGGGGCTTATCTTGAATCCTGCCCGGGCGAGTGTCCGCAGGATGGCGGCCAGGGACCCCAGGTGTTGTCGCACGTCCGCGGACACGATCAAAAGGTCGTCTACATATTGTAGGAGGGTGCTCGAGAAGAGGGAGAGGTCGCACCCCTCCAGGGTCCGGCTCATAACCCTGTGGAAATGTTAGGGCTATTGTGGAAGCCCTGTGGCAGGCGGTTCCATGTGTACTGCCTGTCCCACAGCGTGAAGGCAAACTTGTCCTGTGAGTCACGGTGCAGGGGAATGGACCAAATGCCATTTGCCACGTCCAGGACCGTAAATATCTGATGTGAGGGTTCGAGGCCATTAAAGATGGTGGTCTGGCTGGCTATGATAGGGTGTTCTTTGGGGGTGACCCTATTGAGTGCAGTGTAGTCGATGGTGAGCCTGTAGCTGCCATCCGGCTTCCGGACTGGCCATATAGGGGAGTTGGTGGTGGACACTGTCGGGCGCAGGACGCCGTGACGGGTGAGTTGGGCAACGATTGCCTCAGTGGCGCGCAGCGCCTCAGGTTTAATCGGGAATTATTGGGGTGGGGCGTGTATGGGCCCGGGTATCCTCGCAGGAGGAGAACGGACGAGGCCGCAGTCCTGCTTGCTCGTGGCCCACACCTCGTGACTAGTTGGCAGATGGCTCCGAAGGCACCGTCCTTGGCCCAGTCCCGGGCGATGGCCACACTGGGTGCAAGTGTAGCGACCGATTTAGTGGGCACCCATCTCCCCTCGTGGGAGCTCTTGTGAATTTTGCGTGATGGCCACAGGAGGCAATGGTGGAACGCATCCACCACCGCACCCAGCTCGCCCAGGTGGTCGATACCCATGATCGTCCCCTCCGAGTTTGGGCAAACCCAGAAATGTACGGGGAGTAAAATGTTGTCTACCTCTAAGAGGACAGCCTCGCTTCGGCGTGCAATAACCGAGCTCCCCCCAACCCCTTTAATGGAAATAGAGTGGTGGGTTGAGGGAAGGTCGAGGTCGGTGAGGGAGACCGACGCCCCCGTATCAATCAAAATCTTGCATTGGTGGCCCCCTAGCGATGCGGAAACGCAGATACGGGGCTTGGCTCCCGGGATGGGGGCCAACGCTACTCAGTCTTTGCATCGAGCGAGCACCTGTAAAAGCTTGAGCAGCTGGCCCCGACTGAGTTGATCGCAGTCAGGGGTGGTGGGTTTCAGGCTTGGGCTGTGGGTCTTGTGGGATCTGGGGTCGCTGTCAACCCCTTGTCTGGGGCGTTCCTGGTCGTGGGGGCGTGAAGAGTGCTGCTGTGAGGGTGGCCGGCCCCTCTTTTGGCCCCAGGGACGTCGGAAAGAGAGCGGGCATTGGGCTTTTCGGTGTCCCGGCTGTTTGCAGTGGAAGCAAATGTCCGATCCGACCATCGAAACAGCAACAACGGCGGGCGCCGCTCGGTTGTCAAGGGACATGGCCCAGTTCTCAAGCTCCGCAAAGGTGACATTGGGAAAAAATGCTAATGTAGAGAAAATTGTAGAATGATGGCGGTGATCGAATGAATTCAATATGTACACAGAGGACCATGGGGCCCTCTCTCAGTAGAGAGCGAGAGAGAGTGAAATAAAGGTTCAACCTGAGCATCGGCACACCACGGAGGAGCGGTCAGATTGAGAAACCTAGCTCTTCGCGGTGACATCTGTCAGTCGGGGAATTGAACCGACACTGTTAGTCTCCCTCTGCATTACAAAATAGCCCTCTCCCCCCCCGCCCCCCCCCCCCCCCCGGGGGTATATTCAACTTTTACCGGGGCTGCACGGTCATAGCCCGAGCACGATTCCCGGGGGTCCTGATTGTCCGTGAGCCCCTCCCAGCCCCAGGTGGGGGACGGCGGGGCGCTGGTTGCATCAGTTAAGGTCGGTAAAACCGTACGGGCAGCAAGCGCCTGGGCTTCTAGATGCTCCGTGTCCTGGTCTTGGACATAAAGCTGAACCTTGCCAGCAAGCCTGACGTGTGCCTGCAGCACCAGGACGCAAGATTTCTCGTACCTATCTTTCTTCTGGCGGGCCCACCACTCGCGCTGGACATCCAGCGGGTCAGCGGGTTCCCAGCCTGAGCGAAGCATAGCTTTATAAGTGTCTTATTCTTGTCGGCTATAAAATGGGTAAGGGAACCCTCTGGTCCCCAATCTAGGTCTTCGGCCGCGCTGCTACCCATGGTAGGGGCACAGCGGGTGTAACTTAACAGAAGCTAATTTAAAGTAAAGCTAGCAGGCGTGCTAAGGGATGTCGCTGGCACTGGCTTATTAATCTCCCAGTCGGGGACCCCACCCCCTGTCAGTCGAACCCTAGCCCCGCGGGTCAACCTGGGCAGGGGGGGGAATAGTTACAGACGGGGCGCGTGTCGATTCCTGAGCGTGCAACCCCGGGTTTCCTCTCTCTCACCGCCTGACGTTCAGCGGCCTGTGTACCCCACAAACACTGGGCGTGAACCAGGGGCCCGAGTGCAAGGTGGGGGGGCGTGAATTCAGACCTAATCGCGCCTGATCCTATAGAGGCCAATACCTCCGGACCGCGAGGTCAATGGGGAGAGTGTATAACAGCCGGTTGGCCCAAAGGCCCCGCGTCTCGGGCTGGTTTGGAGGACTTCCCTTCTTGTAGCACGTGTAGACCTCCCAGACTCTACCGCGTACGCAAGGAAGGCGCAGACCTCCCAGACTCTACCGCGTACGCAAGGAAGGCGCTAAAACCGGGCTCAACGTACAATAGGGTCCCCTAACTCCCACTGCAGAGGTCAACCAGGAAGGCTTGTTTGGTCGGTTTTTAAACAGGGGGGTCAATCTGTCGGGGTCTCGTACCTAAAGTCATCGGTCCAAGGATAGTCCGTCAGTCACAGTAGCACATTGACAACAAATGACAATAATAATCGCGCAAAATTTTTACTAGTGCTCCACGGCCCCAATCGCCCACCCGCGAAGGATTACTCACACACACTATTAAAGAGTACTCTACCGTTACACGACTGCGAACTCACTCTGTTCACAGGTTCAGATAACGGCCGGCAGTGAAGTCCCTTGCGGGGCACTGGGAGACTTTTATGCGAGAAGTAAAAGAGTATGATATTGATGCGCTGAAGGGCCACCTCAGCCCGCTCCACTGACCTCACTCCCTTCGAGCTCATGACCGGGAGGGCCATGCGACTACCAGAGAACGTCATGGTCTGGGGGGAAAACATGCCCCCCCCGACGGACAGGATGATGCGCTATATCAGGCAGCTGGACCCGCAGCTGCGGGCCCTTAGACAAACTGCACGCGACAAGCAGAACATTAGGGACCAGGCAAAACTGAAACCCTATCTGCCCACCCAACCCCTTCCCGGCGTTGAGGACAAAGTCCTGGTCAGCCCCCAACCCCCGACCGGCCCAGCTTCGCCCCCCGGTGGCTGGGACCGCACGAAATCATCCTCACCAGTGACACGTGTCGACATGAAGGAAAAGGGCAGGTGGAAACACTGGTCCGAGCTTAAGCCCTACCCTTAAGCCCCGACCGGACAGACACTCCCCCCCCCCCCTTGAATTGACTCTAACCGCCCCTCTTTCTCCTTACAGTGCAACGGGTGGACTGGTTCCAGGGAGACCTGCTCCTACACATACTAACCCTACACCCTTGGTAAGGGTGCCTCTCTCCCTCTCTTCCCACAGATCATGCTTCACCGGTGCACTGCTCTCCTCCCTGCTCTCCTCTTCGCCCTACGACTAGTGCCTTCCTGCGTGCAGCTTCATATTATATACTTTTAGTTGTCAGGATGTGTGGAATTTGAGGATGAATAGGATGATAGTTCCCCATTATCACTGGAGTAGGTGCAAATAGAATGTTTCCTGCCGTCCCAGGAGAGTTGCAGGGCACGCTAATTGGTTTATGTAAAACGGGTCCGGGTATTATCTGCTTGTCTCTCTCTGTGAGGGCAGGGGCTAGCACCCCCCTTTGTTCCCTTGGGGTGTTGGTGTGTATTGGTCTGTTCGTTCCTGTCTGGTGGATGTCTGTCCTTTGTGTCAGGGTGGCTCTGTATCGATGGGTATGGGTGTGTTTCAGTCAGTCTCTTGATGTGATTAGGAGATGGGTTTCCATATTTAATTAATTCCGGAGTTTTGGTCCATGAGTCATGGGTAGTGTTTGTCTAGTGTGGATTCTATCTGTCCTCTGTCTCCTATCTCCCGGTCACGTGGGCGGACCGGCAGCTGCTGAGTTTTGTGGGTTAAAAGCTGCGACTGCTGTATAAAACACAAAAATGAATTCTTATCGTTTCCTGATGTAGGCATAGTCCCGTGGCAAAAGCAGGGCGGCTCTGATGCCCGCTTGCAATGCTGTATGAGGAAAGACCAGTAATTTCAGGGTCTCTGACTTTTTTTCAGTTCCGTTCTGGCCAC
The DNA here is from genome assembly GCF_004010195.1 of Chiloscyllium plagiosum. Lineage (NCBI taxonomy): Eukaryota > Metazoa > Chordata > Chondrichthyes > Orectolobiformes > Hemiscylliidae > Chiloscyllium > Chiloscyllium plagiosum. Next base: position 5,231 of record NW_025207639.1, on the reverse strand, counting down.
GGAGTAAGTACCAGAGGACGAAACGATTTCTCATTTGTTTCCACTTTGCACGATGGTAGCGACGTAACATGAAATTACAGATATTTACGACAGTGGTAGGGAAGCTATTGGAGAAATTCCTAAAAGTGGGAATTGCTAGCTATTTGTAAAGAGACAAAAGAACAAAGAACAAAGAAAATTATGTCACAGGAACTCCAACCCGGCGCCGCTCCAGATCCTCTATCTAAACCTGTCACTTATTTTTTAAGGGTCTATATTCCTTTGCTCCCTGCCCATTCAAGGATCTGTCCAGATGCATCATAAATGAAAGCATGAGTTCATTAGGGAGAGTCTGCAGGACTTTGTCAGAATTTTATGAGAATGTGGTAATGTCTTGAATGAGGGAAGTTCAGTTGATTTTTTAAATGGATTTTAACAAACTATTTTACAATGTGTACAAGGGAGACTGATTGAGAAAGTTAAAGTTTATCGAAATCAGGGAAACATGACGAGATGGATTAGTTACTGGCGTTGTGAAAGTACTCAAAAGACAGTGGTGGGATGCTGGCTGCTAATGTCTGACTACTGTATAACGCCCAACGGAGTCCCACAATAATTATTGTATTGACATATTATTGTCTGTTAGATGTATAATTGACGTATGAGAAAAAAAATGTGTGGGGAGTATTCAGCAAATATACAGATGACACAAGGATTTCTAGATGGTTAATAATGCACATGGTTGCATATTACGCAAAGATATATATGGTTTCATTACAGGACTGAGTATTTACAGTTGGTATTTACACCTTATAAGTGTGAGGTGATGCAGTTTGGAAGAAGAAGTAAGTTGAGGGAGTAGTGAATGAATGACAAGATAATGGGTAGCTCAGAAGAGCGAGGGATATAGGGATAATTATCCATAGATTCCGATAGTCAACAAAGCACATGAATAGGACAGTTAGGAAGGAATATAGAATACTTGCTTTATTTAGTCGTGGCATACAGTATAAGAGCAAGCAGATAAATTTGAAATTGTACAGAAAGATAGTACCATGTATAGTTCTGATCACCTCATTGCACGAAGAATGGAACAGCGCGATGGGGTACAGGGGAGATTCAACTGCATCAAAAAGACAGAAATTACTGATAATGCTCAGAACGTCTGGCAGCATCTCAGGATAGAAATCAGCGTTAATATTTCATGTCCAGTGACCTTTCTTCAGTTCTTCGCTTTTCCATCAATTTCTATTTTATGTTTCTGATTTTAAACATCCACAGTAATTTCGATTTTAATTTAATTCACCAGGATGTCACCTGACTTGATCTCCGTGAGCGTTATGGAGTGACGAAATAGACTTGAATTGTTTACTTTCCACTGGACAAGGTTGGGGGAGATATGATGGGGATGTATAACTTTATGAAGGATATGGTTAGGGCGGGGAGGGAACAGTTGTTTCCATTGTTAACGAGTCAATCACGAGCAGATATGGTCTTCGGGTAAGGGTGAGGAATTTAAGGGAATTGCTTGAGAAAAAAAATCACTCATAGATTGCTGGAAATATAAAATACACAACCTGGTAAAGTAATGGAGGCTGAAACGTTAGAAGCTTTAAAAATAGATTAGTAAGAGCACTTGAAATATCATAACCTTTCAGGGTATGAACCAAGTCCAAAAATTTGAATTATTGTTTTTTTCGTGATATGTATGTTGATACAGACTTGATGGGCTGAGGGGAGTTTTCTATAACTATGCAACAGCATCTCATCAGGATTGCCAACCTGCTGGTGCAATGTGCCCACATCAATCTGCTCTCTGAGGGAGAAGAATTCCCTGAGTGCAGACACTCCTGCAGTGCAGCTTCGTTTATTTCCTAACCACCACAGATGCAGCTCTCCTTAATTCATCATCCTCCAATGCCAAAGCACTCCTTTGCTACTAATCCTCCAAATGTTGAATATTTTCCCAATAATGATAAAAATCCGAAAAGAAACTCTGCTATTCTGCAATACTTCTTCAATGAGAAACAATAGAAATGCACGGAAATTTTAAGCAATATAACTTGCACGAATTTAAATGAAACTTAGCAGAAATATCAGACTTTTCTCAGCAGGATGCAACATAATTATTATCCAGGCCAAAACAATTTTGAGATGATTTGCTGTCTTTTGATGTTGTGATGTAGTATTTTTTTTTCTTGTACCAGTTATTTATTGTATTTATCAGTAATAAACTGTTATTTTAACATTCAAGTAGAAGACAGTTCCAAGTTTGCAACGTGGTGTTTCAGAAATATTATACACAATCAAGTCTGCTTAGAAACAATGGTCGGATTAATAAGAGAATTTCAATTTCCTCTCTTAATGATTACGTTTATTAAATTAGGTAGAGGCAATCAGAGGTGAGTCTGCCCCCCCATCTGGTTTAGAAACTGTCAAGTTACCGAGGGGCATAACTGAGCACTTGCAACTTTAAAAGTTGCTGCTCTGAAGGCTACTAAACCTAATGAGATGGAGCCTAGAGAACCTGGAGACTGGAGGTATATGTTGATGTTAAGGTTCAGAAATAATATATTTGGGGGATAACAAAATAAACGCAATGGCCTGAATTGTTCATAAAGCAGGCAGTGATGGTGAAGAACCAATCATCATTTATACTCTGTAACTGAACCCAATTTATGTTTAGATAAATGCAAGGATGTCAGCTTTGTTGAGCTGGTTATCTGTGAAACATTGAAATTATGCATGTGAGTTGTTACTGGTATGGAGTTTCTATAGTGCAGTGCTGTACAGTCTAAATTCGTGGAGCGAGCTAACAAACATAGAAACAGTAAAGATCATTGAGAGAATCCATATTTGAGTTTCTAAGCAGAGTCTTCAAGAATGAAAAACTAGAAAGTCTTGCAAAGTGCTGATAGGATTTGATGAGCAACAGTTACTCAAAATTTGTGGTGTTGCTGAAACATCCCTCGTAGATGTTTTCATCTCAGTTGATGTTCAATGTTCACTGCGGAATGTTTGACCAAGTATCATAGGATTACATTTCTTCAGCTTAATGGTCTGTCTTTTACAAAATAACTTTGTATATCGGTTGTATTATATTACAGTTTTAAAGCTATCCATTAAACTTGTCATAAAACTGTGGCGAATGTGCATGATTTTCTTCGTATCTTCAGTCCACAATCTAAACAAAATACTGGCCTCTCCTCTGTTCATAACGTACCTTTATTTTCTGTCTCATGTCGGGTCATGAGAAAGTGTACAGCCTTCCAATCTCCTCTCTTAACTCCCCTTGATTTCTACAAAGGATTGGTAATGGTGAGAATCTGTAATTTGTCTACCAACTATCACATTCACAAATTGTTATCCTGTCGCTGACTTCCAATGGTTTTCATTTCGGGTACATCATCAAGAAACAATGTTTTAAAAAAATACACCTGCATTGATTACATCTCTCTGCGTTAATGTTCATCAACATGTTATTGTACATTTTAACAGCCTCTGTCCTTAAACATTCTTGTCATTACTTATTGCATTTATATTTCACATCTTTAGTGAGTTATGGCAAGATACATTGCAGATTCAATCCGAGATTTTTTAATGTATCACACATTAAATGCGCATAAACAAGTGGGAAACAACTTTATGATCCTAATCAATTTCCGTTTAAGTAGTGGTTCCTGACCTTCTTCTTCCCTTGAATTAATTTTCCTTAAATTAAATTTAATTCTTGGAATAAAGGTGTCGGAGCAGAGGTTAAGTACAAAGCTCCTCAAACCGCCTGTACTATTTAATATCATTATGGATGATCTCATTTCGAACTCAAATCCGCTTTCCTGTCAACTCCTATTAAATCTTCAAAAATTTACCAAACAGAAATTCTGTCTTACATCTTTTTTTTGTGTTGCATCTGTTGTCCTCTTGAACGTGAAATTGAGATCTTAATATTCAGAACAGTGTGACATATTATTTGGTGCTATTCTGTTTTATAGTTTTTGAGTTCTTAGCCATTCTCCAAAAACAGCGACCCCTCGTTCTTGATTTTCCAGAAGGGGAAACATCCTTTCTATGTCAATTCGTCAATCCCCTTTTGCATCTTAAATACCTCAATTAAATCATTATTTTAAACTACAGGAAGCAGAGGCCAAACTGATCAATCTCTCCTCTTTAGACAGGTATTTCATCTCTAAAATGAATCTACTGATCCCCCAAAGACCTGCCACCAATGCAGTTATATTGTCCTCAATAAAAAGGGCCAAAACTGGTCATTATATACCAGATGTAATCTAACAACAGTCGTTTACAATTTGGAACAGCGCTTCCCTACTTCTATGCACTATTTGTTTTGCAAAAATGACAAAATGCCATTCTCCCTCCTTTTTAGCTGATGTATCTGCTTAGAAGCTTTTTGCAGCTCATGTTTATGGACACCCAATTCCCTCTACATCGAAATATTTTGAATTTTCCCTCAACGTATATATTTTTTTTTAAAAGTTGCCTCTAGTCCTCCAACGAAATTAGAAAGTTTCAGACGTATCCAAGTTAAACTCTATCTGTCAATTAGACTAACCGTTGTTATTTTTCTCTCATTGTCACCCTTTTTTGTTGTTGACTCTTTCTATCCCTCCTAGGTTCACTGGAACCTGTAATTATCTCTGTATTCTATGTCCTTTACTAACTTTCTAATGTCCATTATTGTTAATTGGTTTAATCCGGAAACGTGTTTTAGAAACTCAGGCTGCTTACCTCCTTAGCTCATTCAGTTTTTCTTCCCGTCTTCAGGAAACAATCAGTCAAGAACCCGTTTTCCTTGAATACAGCAGATGCGGAATATCAGTTCTATTAGCTACTTGATATTTGCCTCTACAATTCGACCAATCCTCGGTCGTATCGTGGTTAGTATCCCCACCTGTCACGCGGGAGACTGGGGTTCAATTCGCCACCGGGGAGTCTGTGGCATTTTGAGAGGCCAGCTCCATATCTCAACCCAGGAATGCTGAATTCAAGTCCCGTTTTCCACTGATGGGTGAGTGCCGAACCAGAGGACACAGATTAAAAATACGGGGTAGACTATTGAGGACAGAGATGAGGAGAAACTTCTTCACCGAGAGAGTGATGGCTGCGTGGAATGCTCTGCCCCAGAGGGCAGTGGCGGTGCAGTCTCTGGATTAATTTAAGAAAGAGTTGGATAGAGCTCTCAAGGATAGTGGAATCACAGATTATGGAGATAAGGCAGGAACAGGATACTGATT
>NW_025207638.1:8370-13214 GCF_004010195.1 Chiloscyllium plagiosum | reverse complement strand
GAGAATATATGTGTCTGTGAACAAGTGGAAGAGCCTGTATGTCTAACTGTGAGATTTTGTGTTTGTGTCAGTTTGAGATTATGAGTGAGCCTGTGTGTAAGTCAGACTGTGCGAATCAATGTGAGTGTGTGTGAGTGAGCGGAGAGGGGAGGCAGAAAATGAGAGATAGAGAGCGAGCGATCGAGCGAAAGACAGAGAGAGACAGAGAGAGAATATATTTGCATAACCGTGCTGAATGGAAAGAAATATGGCGTCAGAGCCATTTTACCATTTGTCTCCAATCCTAGGTAGTATCAGTGATTAATCTGCCATTTTAATGTGCCCAACATGTGTGTGTGCGTGTGCGTATGTGTGTGTGCATGTGTTTGCGCGTGCGTGCGCGCACACGTGCGTGTGTGTGAATGGGTGGGAGGGCATGTGGATGTCTGTGTGTGTGGATGTGTGTGTGTGCGTGTGTAGGGGCGTATGGATGTCTGTGGTTGTGGCTGTGTGTGTCTGTGGGTATGCGTTTGTGTCTGTGTGGGGGCTTGTCTATGCGTGTGTGAGGCTGTGGGCGAGTGTGTGTTGGTATATGTAGGTGTGCAGGTGTAGGCCTGGGTGTTGGTGTGTGTGGGTATGGGTGGGTGTAGGTGTGTGTGTTGATGTTATTGCGTTCGTGTGTTTATGTGTTAATCGTGTTTGTGTCTTTGTGTGTGTGCGATTGTGTGTGAGAGAGTGTGCATGTACATGCATAATGTATGTGTGTGTGGACTGGGGAATTGATGCGTTGATGGGAGTGTTTGTGTGTGTAAGTGGTTGCATACGTGTGTGTGGGTGAGTGAGGGGGCTTTCGTGTGTGAAAGTGTGTGTGCATATGTATGTAAGTGTGTGGGTGTGGATGCGTATGTGTGTAGTTGTGAGTGGGTATCAATATGCATAGGTCTGCATGTGTGTGTATCTGTGTGTTTTGGGGTATGTATGTATGTTTATGTGTGGATCTCAGGATGTGGGTGCGTGTGTGTGTGGTGGTGTGTGCACTTGTGTGTGTGCGTGCATGTGTGGGTGTTGTTGGCTGTGTGTGTGGCGTTGTATGTTACTATGGGTGTGAGTGTGTGGTTGTGTTTGGGTGTATGTCATTGGATATGTTTGTATGCATGTGTGTGTGCATGTGTGTTTGGATGCTTATGTGCGTATGTGAGGCTGATTCTCTGTGTTAGTGCATGTGATTGCCTGTGAATGTGTATGCGTGTATGGGTGTAAGTCAGACTGTGCGAATCAATGTGAGTGTGTGTGAACTTGTGTGTGAATGCGTGGGTGGAGGTGCTTGTGTGTGTATCGTTCGGTGTGTATGTGTGCATGTGTTCCTGTATGTGAGCTTGAAAGTATGTGTATGCATGTGTGTGTGTGCCTGTCAGTAACTGTGTTTGTTTGTGTCCGTGTCCGTGTGTGTGTGTGTGTTTGTGTGTGTGTATGCGCGTACGCGCACGCAAGCATGTCTTAGTGATCTTGTGTTGTTTTTTGCATATCCGAACATACATGTGTGATGATTAACCCCAGCAGACGCTCTTGAGTCCATATAAACATCAGCAGTGGGCCACCCTGCTCATTGTAGCTTGGAGCAGCAAGTCTGATGATGTGGACATCTCTGATATTGATTCTTGTTGCCTTCGCGCTGGCACAGCCCAACACTGCTGACAGGGAATTGCGAAGAATGCATTATTTGGCAGGTCAGTTCAAATCACAGAAACCACTCTGGTTGTATGGACAGGGACGATGCAGAGGAGGCCATTCTGCCCGTTAAGCCTGTTCTGTCAGTTGTTTGGATCAGGACTGCTTTTAGTTTTTTTAATGCAGCGTCTCATATCGTTACTGGAAAGGTCTAAAAACCCATCACTATCAAACCCTTCCGAGCTCTCCTTTCGTGGATCACTGTAAGCTCAGTATTTGTTTTAGTGGGATTTAAAGAGAGGGAGGCCACACGCGGTATGGTGACAAGGAGATTAAAACTTTTGGCTAAGAGAATCAGGGACATTGGCTCTGGAGGCAGGTTCAATCAAAACCTCGAGGAAGTGTTTAATTTAAAAGAAATGAGAAGGAGCAGCAAAATAGCGCGGGGCGGACTGACGCTGCATTTAAAGCTTCATGTTTTCTCTGTTCAAAGCTCTTTCTTTTCCACTGGAAGACAACTGAGAACCTTAAATTTATAAGGTCAAAGGATATAGGGTATAGAGGCTGAATTAAGCTTTTCAGCCCCATGTTTGTGCACAGCCATTTAAATGCTGGATCCGATCAAGCTCTGCTCTATTCTAGGGTCATTTACCCATGACCCTTGAATTCCTTCCTGATTATAAGTCTCCCTCAGAGTCTTGAATTACTGAATGGCCAAACCTTCACGGCTCTCCGTATTAGTTCCATGCATTAATTCCAGTTAGAAAGACAAAAATCCTCCTCATCCTTTCAATTGGTTTTTAATCATTGTCCTATACTTATGAGATGATGCTCTCTGGTCTTGGACTGTCCCACGAGGGACAAAAAAGCTTCTCCACATTTCTCCTGCCAAGTCCCCCTTTGAATTTTGTGTTTCAATTAGGTCTCTGTTATTCCGAAACGTTATCCCACCAAAGAGCTATCTTTATGTCCTTGTATTGCCATCGACATACTTTCACCTGAAGACCTGTTGAGTAAAGTGCGCACATGAATGCAATTGCCTTCATAGCCCTAGCTGCTCTGCCTGAAATCCATATCAAGATGTCTGTGCTCCTCCAATTCTGGCCTGATGTTCCCTGTAGGGTATTAACCAATTTGCCAATAAGCCATCAACTATGCTGATCTCAAATTTCAGAATCCCCTCGTGTCCACCACTTTTTGTCAATATATGTCTCTGTCTTTCTCTCTCGCTCTGCTTCTCTCCTTTCTTCACTATCGCCTTCTCTCTTTCTCTCTCTTTCTCTGTGTATGCACATCTCTACCCTCTCTCTCTATTTAGTCTATCCCTGTCCCCAGTTCCATCTGTATCTCTATCTCGACATTTGCCTTTCACGTCTTACTCTTTCTTTCTCTGTTGCACTCTGTCTCCCTCTCTGTCTCTATCTGCTTTTCTCTCTATCTTTCCGCTCAGTGTCTCACTAGCATGCGGCTGTCTCCATCTCTCTCTGTCGCTCCTCCTTTAAAACATTGCTGCAAACAAAATAATTTTGACACAAATCATGGTCACCAGTCCCATGAGCTGGTTACGTGCCCCATGAACCTTTTGGTCACATGGTCCTATGACGCACCACAGGACATTTTTTGCCATAATCGCTGGTTACATGCCCCATGAACATTTTGGTCACATGGTCCTATGACGCACCACAGGACATTTTTTTTGCCATAATCTCCTCAATTAGAAGCTGCACGGTCCTCCCAACATTATGCTGCGCACAGTCTTACTTCACTCAGAGTAATGTTCAAATTTCTATTTTCCAAATTGAAATGATCCCAGCTTCTGGTCATCCAGAAAATGTAAGGTCCCACACTGAAACCTGGCTTGATGGGTCATAAGGGTTACATTATTTTCTTTGTACTACCATCGAAGCCTGTGAATGAATAGGTTCATCAGTGGCTGCCAGTGTGGGTTCAAGAAAATACAGCAACATAATATTTTAACGCAAAGACAGCAAACAACTGTCTTACACAGCAGAAGTATTGTCACGTAAATGTATTTCCAGCGATTAGAAAGTTTCATCCATTTAACTGCAGCAATAATCGAAAAGTTTACCACCTCTCAGCAAAGAGTTGCCATTGTCTCCACACTAAAGATTTTATTTGAACTGTAAACTTCGTTTCCGTTTCGCATAACGGTGCATCTCCTGTTAATGTATCGCTCCCGAGACCCTTAAAATAAGCTTGTAATGCTGCTGACTTATTCCTTAACTTGTTTTTTTGAAAATAATGTTTGCAGAAATCATTGGATACACTTTAAGATGTTTAATAAGATTACAGAAAGAGATGTTGGAGATAGTACCTGAGAACTAATCAAAGATATGGCTGAATAATAAAAAGCAGAGAGTGGAGACAAGGAGATAATTTCATGGTGGCACATGAGAACTCGGGGACTGACACAGGGATCAGTGCTTGGGCTGCAAGTCTAAATTAATCACTTGAACGAGGGAGGCGAATGCACCAAAACCAAGTTTGCGATGACATTATGATAGTCTGGAAGACAAATCGTTTGGATCATGTAAAGCGACTACAGAGGGACATAGGGAAGCTATGTGAATGCATTTTGACAGGAAAAATAGAGTTGGTCAATTTTATAAAGTGGAGAAAGAATGCAGAACATTCTGGTACCGGATGATAAGCGGGGATCCCTCCATGAATTTCGAAAATATAATATTGAAGTGTAATGTTTACGAGGGACCGCAACTGGAATGTGAGTTTATTTCAAAGGGGATGTCGTGTATAATTCGTGTGGTTTTGCTGAAATCGTGCAATGCACTGGTCAAACCACAGCTGGACATGGCTACATTGTTTAACTCTATTTAACCACGTAAATAAAGATTGGCTTTAGAAGCAGTACATAAAGGATCGACTACTTGGCCCGAGCATGGAGGAACCATCGTCAAAGCCGTGGTTAAGTAGATAGAGCGTGCACTATTTGGAGTTAAATGAATGAACGGAGATCTTATCGTAGTATACAATATTCTGACAATTGAGCACAATTCCAGTTTCCATTTCCTTCAGTCGAAAAGATTTAGAGCATTGCACAGAATTCTGATCTGCACACCACACACTTCGACCACTTCGGGAATTGAGCACGCAGTTCTGCTCACCATATCCCTCACTTCCAGCAAAAATTAAGCACGATGCACATTTCTGGTCTCCGT
>NW_025207638.1:5392-8342 GCF_004010195.1 Chiloscyllium plagiosum | reverse complement strand
TAATTCCGCTTTCAATATTCCTCTATTAGATTACACTGCACTGTTCTCTTCGATGTATCCTTGCTTCGGCCTATTTTGAGCACTGACTGTTTATAATAATGAATCATAAAAGTAATGTTTTCTATTTTCCAGGTTTCTACAACGGATGTCAACGTGTAAGCATACCTACTGTAGCGGAAGTGAGACTAAACTGAAAGGGTTATGCGTCCCCAGCATGTTCTGCTGTTTGAAAAACTGAGGATGAGAACACAGAGTGTGAGCAGAGAGAGGCATGACTGACATCCGACTGATGCTCGCTGCCACATCTAAGATTGGGTTCTGCTCAATTCCATCGAATCGTTCGGATTATTACCCACTGCTTCCGAAAAGATTAGAATAAAGCTCTATGCATTGATCACTGCATCTTGTCTGACTCGTATTTCTCACTGGAATCAGGATGTTCTCACCGTTACGGGGAGCGTTTGGGGTAGGGCTGGGCGGTGGTGGTGTGGAGGGGCAATCAGTAAGTAGAAATGCCCTCGTTGATATCTTGCTTCTCGTTTTCCGTTACAATAACCGTGTTATTGCTCAGTGCCAAACTTACAGATTCAAGCAACAGCATTGCTTCGTCTAACCAGCCCCAACACGAAGGACACGCTCATCACGATCTCGAGAGGGGCGGTGTGTCAGCAAATCGAACAGAACCACAGCAACGAGCACCCGAGCTACAAATCTTCTCACTGCAACAAAAACTTCCAGCTCGGTGAACAGAACCACAGCAACGAGCACCCGAGCTACAAATCTTCTCACTGCAACAAAAACTTCCAGCTCGGTGAACAGAACCACAGCAACGAGCACCCGAGCTACAAATCTTCTCACTGCAACAAAAACTTCCAGCTCGGTGAACAGAACCACAGCAACGAGCACCCGAGCTACAAATCTTCTCACTGCAACAAAAACTTCCAGCTCGGTGAACAGAACCACAGCAACGAGCACCCGAGCTACAAATCTTCTCACTGCAACAAAAACTTCCAGCTCGGTGAACAGAACCACAGCAACGAGCACCCGAGCTACAAATCTTCTCACTGCAACAAAAACTTCCAGCTCGGTGAACAGAACCACAGCAACGAGCACCCGAGCTACAAATCTTCTCACTGCAACAAAAACTTCCAGCTCGGTGAACAGAACCACAGCAACGAGCACCCGAGCTACAAATCTTCTCACTGCAACAAAAACTTCCAGCTCGGTGAACAGAACCACAGCAACGAGCACCCGAGCTACAAATCTTCTCACTGCAACAAAAACTTCCAGCTCGGTGAACAGAACCACAGCAACGAGCACCCGAGCTACAAATCTTCTCATGCAACAAAAAACTTCCAGCTCGGCGAACAGAACCACAGCAAGGGCTGAATGAGTGGCACACTGTCGGACGGTAAGTGCTGACGGAGTACTGGACTTTCGGAGTCTCGGTGTTGAAGTAGTGAGCACTATCGGGGGATGTTGGGGGGACAGGGTTAAAGGAGTACAAGACTGTTGGAGGGTCTGCGTCCCAGGTGCGTGAATCTGTGGAATTGTTTACCATAAGGAGGAGTCGAGTCGAGGCCAGTCAGTATATTCAAGGCTGAGATGCAGAGACAAATTTTTAATCAGGAAGTGAATTGTGGGTTAACGGGTAAAAGCAGAATCTGGTGGCAAGGATGATCAGATGAACCACGACACATTGAATGGCTGAGCAATTTGATCGGCCGAATGGCCTACTTCTGCTTCCGTGTTCACAGCCACTTTGAGATCGTTCGCCACAAGGTGCACATGCATTTCCCAAATCTTTGTCTAGACATCTTTCTGGGGCCCTGTGTAGGAATGGGGATAATGATCAGCAGTTTGATCCACTGAAATTCAGATGCAGATTTCGAAGTGCGAAGGTAGTAAGATGGAGCATGCTCAGATTGTATCAAATATTAATGAAATAAGGAAGGCTCTCAAATTCGTGGAACATATTCAAACCAGTGATGTTCTTCCTCCTCTATCTTCATACGGAATCAACTAAAGTCCAGAGAGGTTACACAATCAGCCCTTTGTCAAAGTGGGACAGCAGTGAAGTAACAATATGCAGGTATCGTGAGGAGAGTCATTCCATGTTTGCACCACATCTCACTTGACATTGTACTATTCTGAAGCACGATCGCAGAGTCAGTATTTCGAGTTCCTCAATGCGAGAAAGGAGGGCTGGCTCATCTTGTTTCAAACGTATTCAGTTCAGAACAACTCAGTTCCTGCGTATTGGAAATGATCTTGTGCAGAAGCGCTTATTGCAGCACCTCATGCTGAATATCACTGTGCAGGAAGAGACTTCAGACATGATCTCTAAGTCTTCAAGCAAACAAGGTTCAGTAGGGTGTTCTATTCAAGTGTCTGAGTCATGAAGATTTACAGACGGGATGAAAAACTGTTGGAGAAACTACCAGCGATGGAGAATCTGGAATCAAAGTTCAAAATCAGTGAGATTAGAGTCTGCAATGAATTCGGATGGATGGCGATCCAAGGCAAACAGAAACAAAGTGAGAGAAACCGAACAGAAGACCGAGTCAGAGAGATAGAGTGGCATATAGAGTAAGAGATACAGAGTTTCACACAGAGACAGGTAGACTGAAGATGAGTTCAAGACACATGATGTGAGTAGCAGAGAAAGAGAGATGGAGAGAAAATTTGGGAACGACAAAGAGAAACAGGGAAAGAAACAAAAAGATGTAAGGGACATAACACATGCCCTCTATCTCCTCCAAGACTTCCCTGCCCCCGGCCCCTAACACCTCATCTTCACCATGGACTGATGTCCCAAGAAACGCCATGACTAGGGCCTCCAAGCCTTCCGTTTCTTCCTCTCCAGATGCCACAGCCAGAATACTTTCACTGACACACTCATTCGTTTGGCTGAATTGGTCCTCACACTCAACAATTTCACCTTCCAATC
>NW_025207638.1:3027-4546 GCF_004010195.1 Chiloscyllium plagiosum | reverse complement strand
AACATCTCTGGGAGACCCGCACCAATGAACCGCACCAACCTGTGGCCGAACATTTTAACGCCCCGTCCCACTCTGCCGAGGATATGCGGGTCCTGAGCCTCCTCCATCGCCACTCCCTCACCACCCGACGCCTGGAAAAAGAACGCCTTGTATTCTGCCTCAGGACCAATCAAACCGAGGGCATCAATCTGGATTTCACCTGTTTCCTCATTTTCCCTGCCCCAACCTTACCCCAGTTCCAAACGTCCATTTCAGCAAAGCCCTCGTGACCTGTCCCACATGTCAATCTTCTTTCACACCCATCCGCACCGCCTTCTTTACCCCAACTCCATCTAACTATTGCACTTTCAGCTACCTTCTCCTCAGCTCCGACTCCCTCCCATTTATCTCTGCATCCATGAGGCTCACAGTCTCATTCCTGAGTGCTCCGAGCCGAAATGTCGATTTCTCTGTTCCCCGGAGGCTGTCTTACCTGCAGTGCTTTTTCAGAAATGCACACTAAATTCTGATGTTCATCATCTGTAGACCTCACTCTCTCCAACAGACAAATAGTGACAGACAGAGAGAAAGGCATAGTGAATGACCAATTAAAGAGAGACACAGAAGGTCAGAGAAAGGTAAGTGAAAGACGAGAGAGTAGGCGATACGTAAAGTGATAGAATGGGCAAATGATGCAAGTCAGAATGAGAGAGCCTGGGTGAGAGACATTGGATTCTTTGCTCTATATCAGTCCGTTTATTACTGCTCTCTACCTGGTACCCGGATGGACGCTTCAACTTCTCATTTGACCCTTGCTGTGGGGCTTTTGGAGATCATACCAGTGGGCCTGGGATTGCTATTGGTGTCTGATTCATTTTCCCCTTTGTCCTGTCCAGTCTCGGAGGACCTGACCAGAACATGAAGCAAATATTCTTCTTCGTCTTTGGACTCCTGGAAATCTTTCAGTTCATTGCTATTTCTTTGATATGGCAATTCTCATGAAGCATCGAAACTGGCAGTTGGATTAGGCCAATCGGCCCATCGAACCTGAACTGTCTCTCAGCCTGAAACTGGCGAAATTAAAAAAGGGACAGAGAGAGCGGAAAACAAACACACACACACGAACATTCACACACACACACACAACACATATACACACATACACATGCACACACAACACACATACATACGCATGCATGCGCCCTCACACACCGTCACAGGCAAACACATGCTCGGGCTTACGCATGCATGCATTGCATATAGATGCATCCGCACACACAAAACAGATTTTCCACATACACACATACACACACAACCACACACACTCGCACTTATCAACGGAAACACCACACACACAAGCACTCACACACCCACATCCAGACACAAGCACATACAAACACATCCACTCACACACATCCACACACAAACACATACACACACACGCACACACGCACCCACATGCGTACTAACACAAACGTCACACAAAAGATAGATGAAAATCATTGAATTCGATGTCTGTGTGGGGACTGGAGAACAGAAC
>NW_025207638.1:0-2591 GCF_004010195.1 Chiloscyllium plagiosum | reverse complement strand
GTCCCCCAGGGGCTGGGAGGACCCAGGGCAGGGTCCCCCAGGGGCTGGGAGGACCCAGGGCAGTGCAGCGTCCCCCAGGGGCTGGGAGGACCCAGTGCAGCGCCCCCCACAGGGGCTGGGAGGACCCAGTGCAGCGCCCCCCACAGGGGCTGGGAGGACCCAGTGCAGCGCCCCCCCCCCCAGGGGCTGGGAGGACCCAGTGCAGCGTCCCCCAAGGGGCTGGGAGGACCCAGTGCAGCGCCCCCCAGGGGCTGGGAGGACCCAGTGCAGCGTCCCCCAAGGGGCTGGGAGGACCCAGTGCAGCACCCCCCAGGGGCTGGGAGGACCCGGTGCAGTGCCCCCACAGGGGCTGGGAGGACCCAGTGCAGTTTCCCCCAGGGGCTGGGAGGACCCAGTGCAGCGTCCCCTAGGGGCTGGGAGGACCCAGGGGAGTGCAGCGTCCCCCAGGGGCTGGGAGGACCCAGGGCAGCGCCTCCCCAGGGGCTGGGAGGACACAGTGCAGCGTCCCCTAGGGGCTGGGAGGACCCAGGGGAGTGCAGCGTCCCCCAGGGGCTGGGAGGACCCAGGGCAGTGCAGCGTCCCCCAGGGGCTGGGAGGACCCAGGGCAGCGCCTCCCCAGGGGCTGGGAGGACACAGTGCAGCGTCCCCTAGGGGCTGGGAGGACCCAGGGGAGTGCAGCGTCCCCCAGGGGCTGGGAGCCCCAGAGGCTGGGAGGACCCAGGGCAGCGCCCCCCAGGGGCTGGGAGGACCCAGGGCAGCGCCCCCCAGGGGCTGGGAGGACCCAGGGCAGCGCTGTGCCTAGGCTGAGATGACCCAGGGCAGCGCCCCCCAGGGGCTGGGAGGACACAGTGCAGCGTCCCCTAGGGGCTGGGAGGACCCAGGGGAGTGCAGCGTCCCCTAGGGGCTGGGAGGACCCAGGGCAGTGCAGCGTCCCCCAGGGGCTGGGAGGACCCAGGGCAGCGTCCCCCAGAGGCTGGGAGGACCCAGGGCAGCGCCCCCCAGAGGCTGGGAGGACCCAGGGCAGCGCTGTGCCTAGGCTGAGATGACCCAGTGCAGCGTCCCCCAGGGTCTGGGAGGACCCAGTACAGCGCCCCCCCAGGGGCTGGGAGGACCCAGGGCAGCGTCCCCCCAGGGGCTGGGAGGACCCAGGGCAGTGCAGCGTCCCCCCAGGGGCTGGGAGGACCCAGTGCAGCGCCCCCCCAGGGGCTGGGAGGACCCAGTGCAGTGTCCCCCCAGGGGCTGGGAGGACCCAGGGCAGCGTCCCCCAGGGGCTGGGAGGACCCAGTGCAGCGCCCCCAGGGGCTGAGATGACCCACTGCAATTGTCTCTCTTAGGTTGGATTCTTCAATCGAAACTACAAGGACAAGCTGCAGGAAGATGCTGGGGACGATGGGCCAGGTGGGGTCCCCGCTGAACAGTCACCCCCCGACACAGCCACCGCCTAGTGGGCCTGGGCGTTGGGGTGGGGACTTGAGCAAAGAACATAACCCCAGGGAGATGAGGAGACGCAGCACCTTCAGAGGAAATGAGGAGACAGGAAGACAGATTGGGGGGGAGTTTCTTCGTGAACCCCTTGAAGGAAGATGCTTTCGCCGTTAAAGAGGGTCCTGTCTCCCCGCGACCCTGTAACGATGTCTCTCCCACAACCTCTTTTCGAAGTGGGTGCTGTCTTTCTGAGCTCCTGTTAAAAAAAAACTCTTCCCACCCCGGCTCTGGCTCCTTTAAATAGGGAGTGACTATCCCCTGTCAATTAAGATGCCTGCCTCTTGCCAAAGCCCTTCTCCAGAGGGACCCCATAGGAGGAAGGGGGAGGAGGGGAGGGGGAGATTGGATATGCTCACTTCAGCTCCCCCCCCCCCCCGCCGACCTACCCCACCTATAGGAGCCGGTCAGAGAGCGCTTCGGGAGGCTGCCTTTGGGGGTGAGGGGAATGGCCACACAGCGGTGTCCCCGATCTGCGGCCTTCCTCAACAGGCTCACAACTATCCCACCTCTCCCCCCACCCCCCGGGAAAACGCACCAGGTTCACAGGTCGCGGCTGTCAGCCTGGAGTTTGGGATGGGTCGGTGGGCGGCCGCGGGTGAGGGGGCGGTGGGGGGGGGGCTTAGCATCGCAACCAGGCCGGGCTGCCGTGGGGAGAGGGAGGGGTCTGTCTCTGCCGGAAGGCTCAGAGCGAGGGGTTGAAAGCTGCTTTCTGTCAAAAGCCTCTGCATTCAGGCTGGGGTGGGTGGGTGGCACAATGGGGGTTATGGACACGCCTGGCCACCACCAGCTCACTCTTGCACCCTCCCTCGTCTGGCACCCATCAACACCGTCTCGCTGTTAATGATGTAACGTGCTGAATAAAAGCAAACAGCTTGCTGCAGACTACCACTTCCTGGGGTTCAGGGTGGGGGTAAATTACACAGGTTCTGGATCAGTGGTGCCGGAAGAGCACAGCAGTTCAGGCAGCATCCGAGGAGCTTCAGCGAAATCGACGTTTCGGGCAAAAGCCCTTCATCAGGAATAAAGGCAGTGAGCCTGGAGCGTGGAGAGATAAGCTAGAGGAGGGTGGGGGTGGGGAGAAAGTAACATAGAGTACAATGGGTGAG
>NW_025207637.1:12693-13213 GCF_004010195.1 Chiloscyllium plagiosum | reverse complement strand
GGATTGTTCACTGATGGTTTCAAAATATTCAGCACCATTCAAAACCTGCACCTATCCTGAAGCAGATGATTCAGCCCATCAAGAGTTTTAAAATGGAACAGCATGAGCCTATTCAGGCATTCGGGGCTGTTACTCAGCAACTGGAGCAGATCTTTTAACGTCTCATGTCTGTTACACAGCAAATGGAAGGGAATATTCAGCCTTTCAAAACTGCGACACAGGAATACGGGGAGGACTGGTTACTGAGCCAGAAGCAGGGATAAATTCGAGATAAATTAGTCTTTATCAGATTAACACAGATTCACTGTGACACTGTGATCAGTGCTGAGAACTCAACTATTTGCAAACTATTTCAATCGTTTTGGTAAATGTAGCGAAACAGGAGCTAAATTTGTGGATGAAACTAAAATAGCTGGAAACTAAGTTATCAAGAGGAGGTAGAGAATCTCTAATGGATACGCAAATTATCAATAATTGTTCGATAGTATATAATATGGGTAACTGTGAATCTGTGATTTTT
>NW_025207637.1:4005-8805 GCF_004010195.1 Chiloscyllium plagiosum | reverse complement strand
CCTGGGGAAGCTGTTTCATTCCAGCACAAACTCTGACATCTCCTTGTCAATATGGAAAGTTACTCAACTATGTCCAGTCACCAAAGAGGGGAATAATCACAGTCTGACCAATTAGTACCCCTCGATATCATCAGAACAGTCAAACTTCTGGAAGTTATTTTTTTCAGAGCTGTTAAGCAGCACAGAAATATATCGCTCAGTGTGGTTGGCGGTAGGTACCCACGTGGAGATGGGGCTGTTGTGGAAATGTCACTGGAATATTAATCCACACCAGGCTAATGATCTGGCAACTGGTGGAAGTTACGTACAAGTTAAAAAAATCAAGATCTAAAATCTGGTGTCAGTAACAGTCACGTTGAAGCCAATGTCGTTTGTAAACTCTACTCTGCTTCCCCAATGTACTTTCAGGAAACAAATATTCCGTGTTTTCGTGGTCTGACTGAAAAGTGACTCCATATACACAGACATGCGATAAACCCTTCAGTGGTGTCTGAAAAGGCAAAACAAGAAATTCAACTATAGCAAAGTGCTCCGAGGGCTTAACGGATTAAATCGGTCAGAACACCCGTCAACAGCCTCGATATCGGAAAAGGGAATTGGAAATAAAGTCCTCCTTCCCTGCAGAGTCCTCCTTCCTAACATTCGACAGCATGTTGCAACATTTACAGAACATTCACATAAACTGCACAGAAACACCAAGAAAGGAGTAGGTCATTCAACAAATTAAGCTTCCCCCATTCTAGTACATGACCGAGCATCTCCCCAATGTATTTTTCCCAAGCAAGACATGTATTACTTGTTGTGATTGCTCTTTGAAAAAATGTGAAGTTGGAGCCACATGTTTCCCTTCAGTGCAAAGAGTTTTCTACCCCATAGATAGCTAATTCTCTATCTCAAAAAAATACACCTTCTCCCTCCGTATCCCTTTAGTGTCTGTACGTCTTAATTGATATCAACTGCCTTGGCTTCCATACCCTTATGTGGGAGAAACTTCACAGTTTGAGTGTAGGCATTTATTGTCATCTCAGTGTAGAATGGCTGCCTTTACCCAACACTGTTGTCCCTTTATTTTAGACGTCCCAGTCAGGGGAATTATCTTCCCTGATTCCAATCTGACTTGTCCTGCAGTGATTTAGATATTTCACTGTTTTCTCCACACATTTTCCTATACCCATGGAATACGGGCCCAATCGACTCAGACTCTGCTTACACAAAGAGCCTGTCATCACAGAGGTCAGTCTGGTCATCCTTAGTTGCAATCACTCAATGTCAGATTTGTTCTTTGGTAGGTAAGGAGACCAAGACCGCACACAATACTGAACAATGTTCGAGACAAGTTCGCACCAAGGGCCTGTACCGCTGCAGATAGACACGCCAAAACCTGTCCTCAAATGCCCATGAATTAAAGATTCACACATCATTTATTTTTTAACTGCTTCCTTTTCCTGCAATATTGTTTTCAGTGATTGGTGTGCAGGAAGACTCAGATGTTTTGCAATGTTACAGCTACACACTTGCTTGGTCTATGTACACTAGTCCAAAGATGTGCAGGTCAGGTGAATTGACCACACTAAATTGTCCAAAGTTTTAAGTGCACTCGCCAAAGGGAAATGGGTCTCGATGGCTTACTGTTTGGATGGTCAGTGTGGACTTGTTGGTCCGAAGGGCCAATTTCCACACTGTAGGGCATCTAATCTAATCAGTATGCCAATGCCATTCTCAGTATCGACCTCTGACTTTAGAACTCAGTTCTCTGCATGGACCTCAGATGTCTGCGCAGAAGGAAACAGCAAAGAGCATAATTCACTTTATACAGTAACGTTTTTCAACCAACTACTTTCAAAATAGTAGGCTGAAATCTATTGTTCTCACTAATGGGTGCAACGTCATATCTACCCACAGTATTCTCTTTCTGCCACGTAGTAAAACATTCATTCCATTGCCTCCATCACCTTGGAGATTTTTTTTATATCCAGTTCACACACTCACAATCCAACGTCCTTTAGTACCGTCACCAAACTGGGTTATATTACATTTGATTCAATCAACCGAATGCTGACTGTCTATTGTGAGCAGCTGGTGACCAAGCGATGGTGGTATTACCTGACATTTTCTGCCCTTGTCCTCCTGGATAGACTTGGTCAAGGTTTTGCAAACGATGTCTGCGGATCTTTGATGAATCATTTCAGTGCAGCTTGGAGATAGTACAAACTGATGCTGATGAGAGTTGATGCTGGAGAATGGTGGATGAAGTGATTGTCAAACCGGCTGCTTTGCCCTGGATGGTGTGAAGCATCTTGAGTATTTCTTGGGCTGCAGTCATCCAGGCAAGTGAGCACTATTGCAACACATGCCAGTCAAAGTTTAAATACTTCGTTTAATATCAACTGTGATTTACTGCTGACCTGTCTCTTCTTATCAGTTTGATAAAAAAAAAACTTGTTCCTTTAGTTCGAGAAATCTTATGAACTTTGGTCCTGTTACCATTTTGTTTATAGCATTGAAATATTTACGAAGCCCTGCGCTGTAAGGAATCATGTATAGTAGTGGTGAAAATTATCCGCCTGTTCTCTGCACTCAATTCCACGGTCACGACTTTCAAATGTTTTCAATATACTTTCTAAATTTGACTTCTGCCAAAAGTCGCACACTCATGTTGATTTTTTTCTTATATATGTACAGAAATCTCATGATGCTTTTGCAAATATTCATTGCCAATTTACTTCCGTAATATTTTATACCTTTTTTCTCAGCTGTATAGATTCAAATACCGCAGAAACTAATTCTGATCCAACTTGTCCATCTGGCCAAGTTTTCCAAACTTTACAATCTCTGCAGTGTGGCACAGGCCCCTCGGCCCAGCAGGTCCACACCGCCCCTCCGAAGAGAAACCCGCCCAAAACGATTCCTCTGCCCTATATTTCCCCCTGATTAGCACTGTGAGCAGTTTAGCATTGCCAATTCCCTGAACTGCACATCTTTGGATTGTGGGAGGAAACCGGAGCACCCACAGGGAGAATGTTCAAACTCCACGCAGACAGGCGGGAATTGAACCCAGGACCGTGGTGCTGTGAGGCATAGTGCTCAGCATAGAGCCACCTTGCCTCTCACTTAATTAGTCCCATCTGTTTGCACTTGGCCTAAATGCCTCTAATCGTTCCAATTCATAGGATTATCCAAATATCTTTTAAATGTTGTTGCTGCACTTACATCTATCACTCTTTCTCTGGCAAATCATTCCATACCGCCATGAGCTTTTGTGTGAACAAGTTGTCTCTTTGTCCCTTTGTAATCTTTCCCTTCGCAACTTAAGCCTCTTCCCTCTATGTATGAACACGCCTACAGTGTGGAAAACACCTTGGCTATTTACCCTACCCATGTCTCTCATGATTTTATAAACTTCGAGAATGTCACCCCTCGACCTCCGACATTCCGTGTGATAATAACTTCATGAAAAAACATTTAAAAGTAAGCACTGCAAATTTGAAACTATATTTAAAATGACAGGTAAACAGCACTCCGCCGAACACTTCATATTGTTGTTTGTTTTTCTTCATATTGCAATGCTAAGGCAGCATGAAAAGTTTAATAGTGCCAATATGAAGCCAAGGACCTGAGTTCTTTTTCTAAAGGAGCTGGCGACCTCTCCAGTGAAGAAGCTTTTCTGCCAGATCGATATAAGAAAGGGAATCCTTTCATTACACGGTCAGGCTGCACTTGTCTAAAGCAAAGTGAGGTGAAGGTTGAATATACATTTCGAAACTTGCATGAAAGGATGAATTCTGTACAAAGCGTGAAAGATGTATTCAATAAGGTTTTCTACAAGAAGTCAACTTTCAAGAATGAAATGTGAGTGGCAGATGTCAAACAGCATGAATGGAGAGGCTGAAACACACTGTGACCAGAGGCAGAATAGCAGCACAAAACTCAGATTGATGCAAGTGCATGGACGATAGACTTAATTAAGCAGCTCAAGGTGAACTGCGTGACAGTCATGTCAAGGAATGCTCTGTAATTTGAGAAGGAGAACAGGGAATCAGAGGTATTGTTATTAGCATTGAGTAAAGCTTACTACAATGACACAAGGGAGAGCTAGCCAGAGTCAGTTGGAAGTCATCAGTAAACAAGGTCGAGCAGCAATCGCAGGGCCTTCTGGGGATAATTCAGAAAGCATAGCTGAAATTCATGCCTATCACGTGCTTCTGGTCCCAGAAATAAATCTCCTAAATCGGTCCTGACAGTAATGCTCGCCAGTTTGTGATTGAATACTCTCCATGAAAGACTTTGTCACACATCATCTTCTTGTCGAGTCTTTCTGTTTGATCAGAAACAATAATTGCTGAGTGTTACTGGATATATGTTAGTATGTCTGCCCATGCATGCCCACTGACCTTGCTTTCGGTCTTTTCCCACATCCTGCTTCAGAACAGATGTAAGACAGCAATTCTCAATCTCTGTGCCTGGTTCATTTCTAATATTTAGGGAAACATCTGCATGTGATGGTTTCCTGCAAGCTATTTCCCCTCATGTGAGCAATCATCATCCGAAGAAAAATGCGCCCACTGTCTACGCTATCTAAACATCTTCTTATCTTATATGTCTCAATTAATCACCATTCAACCTTCTCTACATAACTTTATCAGTCTCAAGTTCCTCAGCCTTTCCTCGGAAGACCTTTCCTGCATTCCCGGCAGCATCCTATTAAATCTCTTCTGAACAGTTTCGAAAGCCTCAATGTCCTTCTTGTCATACATGGGATTGTGTGTGCTTTAGTGGTTTGGATCAGAGATTGGCGAGCTG
>NW_025207637.1:0-3931 GCF_004010195.1 Chiloscyllium plagiosum | reverse complement strand
AGCACAAAACTCAGATTGATGCAAGTGCATGGACGATAGACTTAATTAAGCAGCTCAAGGTGAACTGCGTGACAGTCATGTCAAGGAATGCTCTGTAATTTGAGAAGGAGAACAGGGAATCAGAGGTATTGTTATTAGCATTGAGTAAAGCTTACTACAATGACACAAGGGAAAGCTAGCCAGAGTCAGTTGGAAGTCATCAGGAAACAAGGTCGAGCAGCAATCGGAGGGCCTTCTGGGGATAATTCAGGAAGCACAGCTGAAATTCATGCCTATCACGTGCTTCTGGTGCCAGAAATAAATCTCCTAAATCGGTCCTGACATTAATGCTCGCCAGTTTGTGATTGAATACTCTCCATGAAAGACTTTGTCACACATCATCTTCTTGTCGAGTCTTTTTGTTTGATCAGAAACAATAATTGCTGAGTGTTACTGGATATATGTTAGTATGTCTGCCCATGCATGCCCACTGACCTTGCTTTCGGTCTTTTCCCACATCCGGCTTCAGAACAGATGTAAGACAGCAATTCTCAATCTCTGTGCCTGGTTCATTTCTAATATTCAGGGAAACATCTGCATGTGATGTTTCCCTGCAAGCTATTTCCCCTCATGTGAGCAATCACCATCCGAAGGAAAACTTTGCCCACTGTCTACGCTATCTAAACATCTTCTTATCTTATATGTCTCAATTAATCACCATTCAACCTTTTCTCCATAACTTTATCAGTCTCAGGTTCCTCAGCCTTTCCTCGGAAGACCATTCCTGCATTCCCGGCAGCATCCTATTAAATCTCTTCTGAACAGTTTCGAAAGCCTCAATGTCCTTCTTGTCATACATGGGATTGTGTGTGCTTTAGTGGTTTGGATCAGAAATTGGCGAGCTGGAAGCAGGCATTATCGGTTGGCCGAAAACATTCTTCAGCACGATCCA
Organism: Chiloscyllium plagiosum; assembly: GCF_004010195.1. Classification (NCBI taxonomy): domain Eukaryota; kingdom Metazoa; phylum Chordata; class Chondrichthyes; order Orectolobiformes; family Hemiscylliidae; genus Chiloscyllium; species Chiloscyllium plagiosum. The sequence goes on along the minus strand of NW_025207637.1, from coordinate 3,000 downwards.
GAACTCTACCGAAGTCAACCACAAATTTACAAACCCATCCTTCTCCGCTCTCATCCAAGTCATTTATGAAAATGACAAGAAGCAGTGCCCCCTAAAGAGGTCCTTGCCGTATACTAAATGTAACTGCACTCCAGGATAAACTTTTCCTCGCAACCTCCACTCTTTGTCATCTTTCAGCTTGCAAAATTCGAATCCAAACAGCCAAATCACCCTCAATCCCATGCCTCCGTATTTTGTGCGATAGCCGACCGTGGGGAACCTTATGAAACGCCACATCAACCGCTTTACCCAAATCTAACTATTGGTCACCTACTCAAAGAACTCAATGCGATTTGTGATGCACGACTTATCCTTCACAAAGCCGGGTTGATTGTCCCTAAACAATTTATTCTTTTCTAGATAATTTTAAATCCTTCCTATTATAACCTTGGACAACACTTTACCCACAACCGAAGTAATGCTCACTGGTCTATCATATCCAGGGTAACCTCTACTCAGCTTCTGGACCAAGTGAACAACACCCTACAGTCTTCTGGCATTATCGCTGAAGACAATGACGACATAGCCCAAGACTCTGCAATCTCCTCCCTGGCCTTCCATAGAATCCCAGGAAAAATCCCAACCAGGCCAGGGGACTTATCCATTTTCACACTTGCCAGAATATCTAAAACCTCCTCCTTGTGAACCTCAATCCAATCGCGTCTAGTAGCGTGTATCTCAGTATCCTCCTCGACATTTTCATTTTCCAGTGTGAATGCCGACGGAAAAATTCATTCAGCGTTTGCACTACCTTTTCTGACTCGACGGACAGCTTTCCACTACTACTCCACTCCTATTGGCGCTAAACGTCCTCTAATCACTCTTTTTTTACCTGCCAAACCTATAGAAAGCCTGAGAGTTTTCCTTGATTCGATCCGCCAATGCCTTGTCATGCCCCTTCCTGACTCCTCTGCCCGACAGCTTTCGGACTTTCCTGGAGAATTTGTACCTGTCAAGCATCCCAATTGAGCCTTCATGTGTCATCCTTACATCAGGTTTCTTTTTTCTCTGGACAAAAGCTTCAAACAGGGTGACCAGTCCATTCCTGCTTCCAACCTCAGTCCATCCTACGTTTGTTGACTATTCTATGAACGTTTTTTCTGCCTCTCCCATCTTTCCCTACGGATCATTGTCCGCATGTCAAATAGTTCCACTCCATTTGTAAAATTCTCTCCCACTTTGAACACTTTTTTATTTCCCCCGTAGTCCCTTCCCATGCAATTGCAGGGTCTGAAAGACTTGCCTTGATATCTCTTCCCTCTTTGTCCGAGGCCCCAAACACACCTTCCATATGAAGCAGCATTTCACTTGTCATGTTTCAATCCAGTTTCCTGTCATTGCTGTTCAGAATGCAGTCTGTTTTACACTGGGAAAACCAAACGAAGACGGCTTTGAGGAAAGCTGTCACACTATCTGTTGGAATAATCCTAACCTTCGTATTGCTTCCCACTTCAATAACCTAACTTGCTCTGATGTGAACACTTCAGACCTGGGCTTCTGCAATGTTTCAGTGAAGCACACCCGAAGGTCGAGTAGCACCTCATTTTATATTTTGGTGCTGTATAGCCTATAGGTGATTATGTTCAATTCCATAATTTCACAGTCAGGCCTCACCATGACCGTACTCCATTTTCGTTACATTCTCCCTTTTGGTCTCCCTATTACCTTGCCTGGATCCCGTTTATCTTGCTGCAATAGAGAGAAACCATTTCCCCCATGCACCCCTTAATTTTTACCCTGTTTATGCCTGTTTGTCTTCACCACAACTAAACGGCCATTCTTCTGTGGCATTGGGCCTCCACATCCTCAATTTTCCATCACCCCCCTCCACTTCTGTCAAGTTCTGAAAAAGCCCATTTTACGGTCCATTTTTACTTCTGAAAAGTGGTCCCGCTGAACTCGAAAAGTTATATCTGTTTGACATTCGCCACAGATGCTGCCATAACTTCTGATTTTCACCAGAAATTGATGCTTTTGAACAATTCAAAAGATGTGTGTTCAACCATGAAGCACCGTACACTGGGGAGTGAATGATAATGCAAGGTGTGCAAACTCATTTGTTCTGAAACTACATAAAGCTGGAATCACCGACACGACAGAGCTTGTAATCATAGTCTGGCAGAGAAACAGAGGGAAACACATCATTTCAAATAGAGAAGATAACAAAATTCGAATGAAAGGTATCAAGTGAATATGTTGTATAGTTTTGCGGAACGTGACACCATGGACAGAACCTCAGAGGAATTAGAATATTGAAATGGATGTGTTGCCATATCAGAGATCAGAGTGGGTAAATGGGTACAGTGGTGATAGTTGTACGGGTCTCGGTGTGCCTTTGGGGACAGACAGCAGACGTGCACTGCAGATATTTTAGCACAAACTGGTATTCATGTGGTGCTGTGCACCACAGTGGAACAAAAGCAGAATTGTAATCAAACACATTCTGTAACTTTTTTGTGGGAATAATCCTCAGTCTACCATTACCATCAAACCAATCTATGGTTCAGTGAGAGTGTGGGAAAACATGCCAGGGTCAGGTCAAGTGTATCTAAACTTGATGACAAACCGTGAAAGTTACCACACTTAACTGCTTTCATTCCAAACTGCAGAAATAACATCTGAGAGAGAGGGGGAAATAATAACCTCAGTCTACCATTACCATCAAACCAATCTATGGTTCAGTGAGAGTGTGGGCAAACATGCCAGGGTCAGGTCAAGTGTACCTAAACTTGATGACAAACCGTGAAAGTTACCACACTTAACTGCTTACATTCCAAACTGCAGAAATAACATCTGAGAGAGAGGGGGAAATAATAAAAAAAAATCAGATCGAATTTTTGCATTCTGCCACAACCAGACAGAACTGGAGCTGAACTCTGAAATATCTGACGAGACAAAATGGCGCACAAATATTATTTTTAATCAAACAATTACTCTTGGGATTAGGATAGGTCTCATTTA
>NW_025207636.1:11653-13211 GCF_004010195.1 Chiloscyllium plagiosum | reverse complement strand
AAATGTTATTTCAATGTGGGATTTTGGATCCATGAACTTCATTTTCAGGAGCTTTAAAGATACTCAATAAACAGGCTGAACTAACCAGAACGTCATTGCATTCAACGTCCTGTTTTCTGATAGTCATACAGTGAATGCTGCATTCAGTGACTTTCCTTTTAAAGGGAGAAATGCCAAGTGAAATGCATCCATTGTGAGTAAATGTGAAAATATAGTTTGCTTGGTAGGATTTTGCTTTAGTTGATTCATTTTCCCTTTAATCGGCCAGATCCAATAGTTGGCAGCAATTAAGCTGACTACAGAAAAGGTCCTTGAGTTCCCAGTTTCATTTACTGGAAGCAGGTGGAGTTTCTGCAGTCGATCAAAGATATTTTGTCTCACTGTTGACCAGTTTGTGGAAAGCCAACTGCAAACTATAACCACCACCTCCACAGAAACACATCTACTCAGCAACAATGCTGGAGAAAAGTTTATTTTCAGTTGTGTAACTTGGAGAACTAGTCACTCCTCTCATTGAAGGAAATATTCGCAGAGTCTCAGACACAACCTTAACATCAACAGTTCATTCAAGGATCACTACAGCACTGTTTAGTATTGAGAAAACTGATCAATAGTCACAGAGTCATGTAGTGATACAGCATGGAAACAGACCCCTCGGTCCAACTAGTCCATGCCAGTCCTAATCCCAAACTAAACTAATCCCACCTGTGTGTACTTGGCCCATATCCATCCAAACATTTGATATTCATTTACTTATCCAAATGTCTTCTAAAGGTTGTAAGTCTCCACCACCAAATCATCCCACACACAAACCATTCTCTGTGTCGTTGATATCCTTTTTAAATTTTTTCTCCTCTCATTTGAAAAACATGTTCCCTATTGTTGAAATCCCCCATCATAGGGGAAATACACCAATGTCTGGGTCAAAAATTGAAAACAATCCCAGTTCCAAACATTTACAAAATATCACTGTTTATATTCCTCGAATCCAAAAAAGATTGTCCCCTTTGATCAATGATTTATAAAATTTACTCGTGTATCTACTGTGAGAGACGTTTTCAAATAACTTCTTAGGTGCAAATTTTTTTCACATCAATCCGATTAAAGTAACATTTCGTGCGCTACCCCCACACACAAAAAAACAAGTTTGTTGACACGAATTGCTCTGAGGAAGTCGACGATGGATTCTTTTATCAAACAAAATCATTTCCAATGTTGTGAGAGCTCGTCTATCTTCTGTGCAATGGTCTGCATTTTAAGTAGTGTCTGACTGCAGATGAAATTGGCTGAAGTGGGTAAAAGTACAATTTGTGCCTTTCACATTGTGAATGTATATTGCTGACTTTAGTTGAGTAAAATGATGCTGTTCCAGCATCGTCTGGCACCATAAATGATACCATTAATTTCCACATCACTAACCGTAGGGTCAGGTGTAGTTTATTGAGATGTGATATTTTTGAAACGAAAGCTTCGTACATTCCCAGTATGAATCATGTCAATTAGAGCCATTCACCTTTCCACTCGTGGCTTTATAAACTTATATGAGGTCATCCCCCCC
>NW_025207636.1:0-8406 GCF_004010195.1 Chiloscyllium plagiosum | reverse complement strand
AGGCAGAGGTATTGACAATAAGGGATGGCATTTTTACAGGAGGTTGGGTGGGAGGAGTGTAGCCCAGGTAGCTGTGGGAGTCAGTGGGCTTGCAGTAAATGTTTAGTCGGTCACTGGAGATAGAGGTGGAGAGGTCTAGGAAAGGGACGGAGGTGTCCGAGATGGTCCCTGTGAAGTTTAGGTCAGGGTGGAAGGCTTCACTAAAGTTGATGAACTGTTCAATCTCATTGTGCTAGCATGAGGTGGCGTTGATACAGTCATCAATGTAGCAGTGGTAAAGATGGACAATGATACCGGTGTAGCTGTGGAAGATTGACTGTTCCACATATCTGACGAAGAGGCAGGCGGGGTCCATACAGGTGTCCATGGCTACCCTTTTGGTTTGGAGGAAGTGGGAGGATTGAAAGGAAAAGTAGTTGAGGTTGAGCATGTACTGCTTGGGTTGGCGTGACAGGAAGAAACGGAGGGCTTCGAGGCCTACATCATGGCGTTTGGATGTGTACGGGGCCTGGACATGCTGTTCTCTCTGGGGCTTATCAATAGCTTGCAGTTATTATGGAACTGCAAGGGCAATGGCTGGGAACTCGGAGAAACCAATGTTTAAGTCTTCTGCTTGAAGCAAATTTTGACCAGAACATTTAAACACCACAAAGTTCACTGTAGGAAATGCCAGGGCTGCAACTTGTAATAATATTTGAAACTTCGTTAAAAATAGGGATTTTTAGTCATACTTTCTGAAATAATCAAGAAAAGAATTAACCGTTAGAACAAGCTCTTTCAAAGAGAGAGGATTTGCAAAGATACAGTGCTGTGGTTTATTTGAATTCAATGTCGGTCAGAGTTCGATACAGCCAAGGTGATCTCTCCATATATTGATTCTGTTAATCTGACACACCAACATACCTGTCTGTACAAAACTGTATTATTCGTTTAGTTGATCAAAATTTAGGAAACAGATCAAACAGAATGTATTCGGCTGGGAAGGTGATGGATACAGAAGACAGAATCAAAAACTGGGAACATTAAATCTGAAAAGAGAGTAACAAGTAGTACAAGATCAAAGACATGACAAGGTGCATGTCGATATGTCCCAGACGTTAGTGAATCGAATGAGCTTGTTAGATGGTCGAGAGACTCGTCCAATGATGTCCTGGAATCAGACCGCGAAACAGAGATCAAAAGGTCAATAGTCTCAACATTGTGTTCAATTCCATTCCCATTTTCCAGAATGAAACAGAAGAGACACAAGATTATTTCAGCTAGAGTAAATTATCTGTCAGAGAGATAAGAAGAGTTGTCATCGGGTGAAAGGAGTTAAGTGACAATGTGTAGTTTCACTCATAAACCTTTGTTTAAAAGTAGAAAGCTTAAGGGAAGTTAATAAGTAAATCTAAGAGACAGTATTCATTAAAAGTTGGAATTGTAAGGTTTAAGCAATAAAATTCAGCATGGCTTTGGTGAAAGTGATATCATATCGGAAGTGGTTGATTCTGTTTTCCGGAGAGGCAATGAGATGTGACATCGGGTGTAAAAAGTGGATGAAATGCTTCTTGACTTCAATCAGGTTTTTGACCAGATCTTGCATCTTTAATATGGTAAGGGCTCATGGGATCTGGTGCAGTTTGGCAAATGATTCGAAGGTTTATTTGTTGGCAGAAGGTAATGGTCGAAGGTAGTCATTGTGACGACATCTTGTGTCCAGTGGCTTACTACATGACTGGTTGCTGGATCCTTTGATGTTTGCAGCGTATATGAAGGATCTAGTCAAGAATGTAGCAATTTTCATCAGTAAGTTCAAAGATGAGGTGAAAAACGTTTGGTTTTGCAATTCGTGAGGAGGAAAGCCAGTGTGACATCGATGAGCTTGTCTGTCGGAGAGAAGAATTGAAAACAGAACATTATATCCTAAAGTCTGTGAAGTAAAGCATTTTCGAGACTAACAATTTAAGCGAATATACGATGCATTGTTGGAATCTACACAATACAAAGGATAAGCCATCTTCTGTTGTGAATATCCACATTATGGAGTGGGGGTTGGAATTATAGTCTGGAGATATTGTGCCTAGACCATTCTTTCAGGAAACAGGGGTCTGAGCCCACAGTGCTGCCATATCAAGACATGAATTAAAGTTGATAATTAAACAACTCATTGAAGGAATAAGCTCCACAGATATTTCCTTGCTCTGCTTTGGAGAGCACAACACATCAGCACAAAAGTTAAGGCTGAAGCATTCACAGCAATCTTCAGCCAGAAGTGCCAATTGTGTGATCCATCTCGGCATCTTTCATAGATCACCAATATCACAGATACCTGTTAGCAGGGAATTCGCCTCTCTCCATGTGAAATCAAGACACTGTTGGCCGGTGGGGGAGGGGGCCGGGGCAGGGGTGACTGCAAATGCTATGGAGCCTGACAAAATTCTGGGAATAATACTGATGACTTGTGCTAGCCAAGCAATCCCGGTACAGCTAAAACACTGGCATGGACAATGTGGAAATAGGTCAAACCACCATGGCGAACTACTGCCCCATCAGTCCATGCTCAATCATGAGTTAGATGTAGGGAGGTGCTATCAAGCAGCACTAGCTCAGCAATAACCTGCGTAAATGTGGGTTACGCAAGGCCTACTCAGCTCATGTCTGAATTGCAGACTTGATTTAAACATGGACAAAGAACTGAATTCCAGAAATGAGGGGAGAGTGACAGCCCTTCACATTATGGTCACATTCGACAGAAGGTGATATTATGGAGCCTAGCAAAACTGGGTTCAATGGGTATCAGGTGACAACCTCCCTGCTGCCTGCAGTCATACTCACACATTACAAGATGGCTCTGCTTGTTAGAGGGCAGTCGTCTCAGCCAAAGCAAATCGCTGTTGGAGTTCCTGAAGAAAGTGTCCTTGGCACAATCATGTTCAGCTGCTTCAGCAATGACATTCCCTCCATCAGGAGGTCAGAAATGAAATCTGCATTAATCTCGCACTTTTTAGTGACTCCTCAGTCCACATTCAAACACAACAAAATTTGGACAATTTCCAGACTTGAGCTGACAAGTGGCACATAGCATTCACACCACAAAGCTGCGAGACAATGACCATTGACAATAAGAGACAACCTAACCAAAACCCCTTGACATTCAATAGTGTTACCATCACTGAATCCCTCACCATCGACACCCTGGGTTTTATTGTTCATTAGAAATTGAGCTGGACACTCCATATAAATACAATGGTTGTACGAGCAGGCCGGAGGCTAGGAATACTGCAGCGAGTAACTCACCCTCCTGACTCGCAAAGCCAATTGACTGTCTAAGAGACAGAGGTCAGGAGGCTAATAGCACAGCTCACCCAGAAAATAGGTCAAACCACCCTGGCGAATTACTGCCCCATCAGTCCATGCTCAATCATGAGTTAGATGTAGGAAGATGATATCGTGACATAAAATGTGGGTTACGCAAGGCCTACTCAGCTCATGTCTGAATTACAGACTTGATTTAAACATGGACAAAGAACTGAATTCCAGAAATGAGGGGAGAGTGACAGCCCTTCACATTAAGGTCTCATTCGACAGAGGGTGATATTATGGAGCCGAGCAAAGCTGGGTTCAATGGGTATCAGGTGACAACCTCCCTGCTGCCTGCAGTCATACCTCGCACATTGAAAGATGGCTCTGCTTGTTAGAGGGCAGTCATCTCAGCCATAGCAAATCTCTGTTGGAGTTCCTGAGGAAAGTGTCCTTGGCACAATCATGTTCAGCTGCTTCAGCAATGACCTTCCCTCCATCAGAAGGTCAGAAGTGAAATCTGCATTAATCTCGCACTTTTTAGTGACTCCTCAGTCCACATTCAAACACAACAAAATTTGGACAATTTCCAGACTTGAGCTGACAAGTGGCACATAGCATTCACACCACAAAGCTGCGAGACAATGACCATTGACAATAAGAGACAACCTAACCAAAACCCCTTGACATTCAATAGTGTTACCATCACTGAATCCCTCACCATCGACACCCTGGGTTTTAATGTTCATTAGAAATTGAGCTGGACACTCCATATAAATACAATGGTTGTACGAGCAGGCCGGAGGCTAGGAATGCTGCAGCGAGTAACTCACCCTCCTGACTCGCAAAGCCAATTGACTGTCTAAGAGGCAGAGGTCAGGAGGCTAATAGCACAGCTCGCCCCTTGACTGGATAGGAACAGCTTCAACTGCACTCAAGAAGCTTGGCATTGTCCATGACAAAGCATCCCACTTGATCAGTAGCACATCCATAAGCATCCATTGCCTCCAAATCTGATTCTTCGTACCTGCCATATGCACTGTCTAAAATACTACACTGCAGAAACCTAGCCACTTCCTGAGACAGTACCTTCCCACTACCACTTGCATCTCGAAGGACAGGAGCAGCAGATACATGGGAACAGCACCACTGTAAGCTCCTCTCTAAAACACTCGGCATCCTGACATGGAAATATGTCACCGATCATTTACTGTAATTGGGTGAAAATCTGGAATTCCCTTCCTCAGGCCAATTTCGAGCATGTTATTTCAGAAAGGCAGCTTATTGCCATCTGCTGAAGGACAACTACGGACAACTAAAAACAAGCACCATGTTCCAGGAGTCAATAAAAAAATCATTGAAGCTAACATGACAATTTGATAAAGTGGTTGAGGAGGCATTATGAGTATGTAATAAGCAATCAAAAGGTTTGGAGTCAAGTTCCAGAATCAGTCCCTACCATGGTAGCTTCAATTAATAAAAGAGTATGAAATGAAAATGCTGGAATAATGAACGATAAGGGCAGACCTACCAAAGGTTTGAAGCATGTTACATGGTTCAGTATTGTCCTTCAGAGGAGGACGCCTGACCTTCCTACCTGGCCTGCACTACACGTTCAACAATAAGGTGGTGGTCCTTTCCTGTGCCGAACCTGACTGAGAAACCCATCAGGAGAAAGTGAGGACTGCAGGTGCTGGAGATCAGAGTTGAGAGTGTAGTGCTGGAAAAGCACAGCAAATCAGGCAGCATCCGAGGAGCAGGAAAATCAACGTTCCAGGCATAACCCCCTTCATCAGCTGAACTGATGAATCGACCCCTTAATGAACTGGGATGGTGTACACAGTCCTACATGCTGGGAGGGTAACTGCTCCTGGTTTACAGATCTATACACTGGGATGATGAACACAGTCCTACATGCTGCGTGTGTAACTGCTCCTGGTTTACAGATCAATGCACTGGGTTGGTGTACACGGTCCTACATGCTGGGAGGGTAACTGCTCCTGGTTTGCAGATCAATGCGCTGGGGTGGTGTACACAGTCTTTCATGCTGGGAGGTTAACTGCTCCTGGTTTACAGATCAATGCACTGAGTTGGTGTACCCAGTCCTACATGCTGGTAGGGTAACTGCTATTGGTATGCAGATCTGTGCACTGGGGTGGGGTACACAGTCCTACATGCTGTGTGCGTAACTGCTCCTGGTTTCCGGATCAATGCACTTGGGTGGGTAAACAGTCCAACATACTGGCGCGGTAACTGCTCCTGGTGTGTCGATCAATGCACGGCGGTGGTGAACACAGCCCTACATGCTGGGAGGGTAACTGCACTTGGTTTACAGATCAATGCAGTGGGGTGCGGTGCACAGTCCTACATGCTGGGAGGATAACTGCTCCTAGTTTACAGATCAATGCACTGGGGTGGTGTACACGGTTTTACATGCCGGTAGGGTAACTGCTCCTGGTGTGCAGATCAATGCACTTGTGTGGTTTACACATGCATTCATGCTCGGATGGTAACTGCTCTTGGTTTATAGATGAATGCCCTGGGGTGGTGTGCACTGGGGTGATGAATGCACTTGGGTGGGTAAACAGTCCAACCTACTGGCGCGGTAACTGCTCCTGGTATATAGATCAATGCACGGCGGTGGTGAACACAGCCCTACATGCTTCGAGGGTAACTGCTCCTGGCTTACAGATCAATGCACTGGGTTGGGCTACACAGTCCTACATGCTGGGTGGGCAAATACTCCACGGTACAATTTGGTCATCACTGCACAGCTCCCGGTGTTGGTCAGGTATCTAATACGGTTTTACCGATGGACATCATGGATGTGGTGTCCACGGCTTCCCGCACTGAATAGTCAGGAGGCTGGAGGAACACAGCAAGCCAGGCAGCATCAGGAGGTGTGGAATTTGACATTTCCAGTGTGAACCTTCTTCAGGACTCCTGCAGAACGGTTAGTATCGAAACGTTGACTTCTGCACCTCCTGATGCTGCCTGGCTTTCTGTGTTCTTCCAGTCTCCTACCGGTCTACTTTGGATTCCAGCATCAGCAGTTTTTTTTGTCTCTATCCCAGCTTAGCATACTCGACAAATGGTTTAAAGATAAATGCTCTGACATGATCTGTGCAGTGTTCCACTCTGGACAGATTGCTGGGTTGTACTGAGCAGTACACTAGCTTGGTCTACACAGTGTTCCACGGTGTACAGATATCTTCTCTGGGTTGATGGTGTCTGGGCTGGTTCTGTGAGGTGGCTTAAGAATTTGGTATATCTAACCATTTCAGCTGACCTGGCAATGCCTTTAGTTCCCATTCCTGTGATTGGATGCTCCGTCTCTCACCCCATTAACGTTACAGTGTGCCCACACAGAGCACATCATGTTGGTGAATATCCACTGTCCTGGCAGCAGCCACAGCCTCTTCATTCAGAAGCAGGCAGCCATTCCCATTGTCCCCGGGTCTCCACGGAGAAATGAATAATGGTCTTTCAGATAAAGGCTGTCCCGTTGGTACAGGGATCAAAGCATCCTCCCCCTCACCAAGTCCCACCACCAAACCAACCACATCAAAATATGCGGCGTGTACTGAGAATAATGGGGCCACTGGGAACATCAGGGAGCAGACCATCAGAGAAATGGGGCCACACTTTTCATGTCTGGATAGGACAGAGTGAACCCTCTAGTACACATGGTATCGCGAAGTCCTGTAGTCCCTCTCCATCTATGTAATACACAGCCTTTTATTCTTCCTGAAAAAACCACAGGTTCCCAGTTACCCAGATTATGTTCAATCTACCAAGTTAATGTCCATTGTTTATCCATTTACAGATTCTCTACTTCCCCTTGATAACTTCAGTTCCTCTCAATCTTAGTGTCAGTTTAAGTTTAGTTAGAACATGTTTGTTCCATTTCTGGAAACTATTTATATAGTTTGCAAATAGCTGAGGTCTCAACACTGGTCACTGTGTCACTGCAGTCGTTAATTTGTGTTAACCTGATAGAGACTGATTTCTCCCTAATTTATCCCTGCTCTTTGCCCAGTAACCCGTCCTCCATGTATTCCTGTGTAGCAGCTTTGAAAGGCTCAATGATCCCTACCATTTCCTGTGTAACCCATATAAGAGATTCATAGATCTGCTCCAATTGCTGAGTAACAGCCTTCAATGGCCGAATGGCCTAATTCTGTTACTGTTTAAAACTCTTGATGTGCTGAATAGCCTGATTCAGTATAGGTGTAGTTGGGAATGTTGCAGAACAATTTGGAACCATCAGTGAACAGCCCACTACTGACTTTACGATGGAGGGAAGGCCATTGATGCTGCGCCTGCTGTTAGCCCACAGTGCCCCATAGATGGCCAGTTGCCATGTGCTCGGTCCTTCAGAAGTATGTCCTACTTCACAGAAGGAAGTGCGACATCACACAGTGGGCAGGGTCTTCATTATGCGGCTGAGACCTTCCCTCCACCAGGACTGTGTGCTGGCTGCTCCTAAATTTACTGTTAGGGACAGATCCCTCTGGGACAAGGGGTTTTCTGAGAATGTTTCCCTCTTGTTGGTTCCCCCATCACTTCCCCCAGTCTGGCTGCTGTGTATTTGAGGTCTCTCCCTGCTCAGGCAGTGGGGGGGGGGGGGGGCTGTGGGGACACGCATGGTGATGGACATTGAAGTCCACACCTAGCCTAGAGGACGGTCTGTGCCCTTATCACCCTCAGTGCTTCCTCTAATTTGTTTCCAACATCGACAGGAACCGAGTTATCACCGAGGGGTAAGGATAGGGCAGCAGATGACCATCCTCAGGCGACTTCCTTGATCATGTGTGACCTGTTACCATGAGCCTTCCCGGGTTCTGGAATCAATGTTGGGAAATTGCAGGGTAACTCCTACCCTGACTGTATCCCAGGGAGTCCCCGCCGCTGGCGGGGCTGTCCTGCCGGTGGGACAGGATATAGCCAGGGATCGTGATGGGGGCTTCATGAAACACGACCGATCAGGCCTGATCCTGTGAGTATGACGGTGTCGGACTGTTTCCTGACTGGGAGGGTGGTGCTTGAAAAGCACAGCAGGTCAAGCAGCATCCAAGGTGCAGGGGAATCAACGTTTTGGGCATAATCCCTTTTTCAGTAATG